>NW_023461780.1:0-23124 GCF_013731165.1 Rhagoletis pomonella
CTATATCTGCCATATTCAGTCGTCAAGGATAATTCTCAGATATTTGAATTCCCTAAAGCCATTTATCTTTTCTGCCCGCAATAACAAAGTGAATACCGATATCGATAAAGATAATTACATTCATAACTCTTAGAACATTAACAAAAATATCAGTCCCAGTGCACTTCCGAATTATATCGCCAATATGCATATTTCCCCGTAAAACTTCCTGGTAGCTACATATATTGATAATATTTATAATAACGCTAATAAAAATTATAAAATATCGACAATGATAACTCTATCGATAATATTTAAATAGCCATTTCTTTAAAGTAGCATAGAACTGATTTTAAACACATTTGACGAGACCAAGTCACTTCAGTATTTAAACCTTCTTTCGCCCACAGTTCAAATCCAAATACCACATTGATGTTGACTTTGAGGTGCCGAAGAAGCTCAACTGGTATTATGCGCCAGTTTTCACCGCATTCTGGATGATAATCTATTTCAGTATAGTGATTACACAAGTTAATCGTCTACCCACGCCACTAACACGGAAAGATGAGTTAACGCATCCTGATGCCTACATAGCGGAACGTGCCGAACAGATACTGATCAACCTTTCACGCATCGGCCCGAAGGTGGTGGGCAGTGAGGCGAACGAAGTGAAGGCTGTGGAATTCATAGTCGGCGAACTCAACAAAGTTAAAGAACAAATGAGCGATTACTTTGAACTGGAAATTGATGTTCAAGTGGCCACCGGTTCATATGTGCACTGGACTATGTTGAATATGTATCAGGGCATACAAAATGTGGTGGCGAAATTGAGCGAAAAAAATAATACGAGTTCGAATTATTTGCTTATGAATTCGCATTTCGACAGCGCGCCTGGCAGTCCGGGTGCATCAGATGATGGTTCGATGGTATCGACTATGTTGGAAGTGTTGCGCGTCATTGCGAAATCTGATGGACCACTCGCACATCCCATTGTGTTTCTGTTCAATGGCGCAGAGGAGAATCCTTTGCAGGCATCGCATGGTTTCATTACACAGCATAAATGGGCACAGAACTGCAAGTAAGTTCGAATCAGGAAAAATTCCTAAATCGACGTTTCGAAGTAAAGCTAGTAGTTTAAAGGCAGTTCAATTAAAAATTTTAGAACTTACGGTTGCCATCTAACATTAAGTTTAGTCAACGTTTTTTCACCTTCCTTTAGAGCTCTTATCAACTTGGACTCCGCTGGTTCAGGCGGACGTGAGGTGCTTTTCCAATCCGGACCCGGTAACCCATGGCTGATGAACTATTACCGCCGCGTGCCACATCCATTCGCGAGTACGTTGGCCGAGGAGCTCTTTCAAAATAATTTCATACCATCTGATACAGACTTTCGAATTTTTCGTGACTACGGTGGTGTGCCTGGTAGGACATCAATAGAAATTTAATTTCAAATTATTTATAACTTATCAATATAGTAAACCTTTTCTAGGTTTGGATATGGCCTATATCTTCAATGGCTATGTCTATCACACAGAGTTCGATCGCTTCAATGTCCTGGCAAAAGGTTCGCTGCAAAATACAGGCGATAATGTGCTAAGTTTAGCGAGGTCAATTGCTAACGCGCCTGAAATGGATAATCCAACGGTTAGTAAAAATATCCGACATCGATCTGTCGCTATCTCATATCACATACTTGCACATAGCCGACCATCCTTACAACATCGCATTTCTAACCTCTATTTCCCTAGGGCTACGAGTCGGGTACTGTTATTTTCTACGACTTCATCGGTTGGTTCATCCTTTACTATTCAATAAATACCAGTATCATCATCAACGGCATTGCTTGCTTGGGGGCTATCGTCGCCATATTCCTTTCGCTTTACTTCATGTCCGCCCGATCGGGGCTGGGTTGGTTAGCAATTGGTCGTCGATATGCGCTCTCGTTTGCCGTACAAGTACTCGGACTCTCATTGGGTGCAGTTTGGGTAATAATAATAGCAGTTTTTATGGACGGTGTGGGACGTTCTGAGACATGGTTCTCTAACACTTGGTTGATATATGGTCTCTATTTTTGTCCAATGTTTTTCTGCATGGGTATATTTCCGGCAATGTTTCTGGAACGTACAAAGAAGGTGAGCGCTATTCAAATGCGTTACAAAAAATACGTCTACTACATGTTTTTTTCTTTCATAGGATCTGCTGAGCTTGGGTTTTCGCATACAGCTCTTCATGCACTCGCATTGTTTAATTCTTGTTTTGCTAACGATCATCTTAACGGCGCTGAGTGTGCGTTCGGCCTATATGTGTATGATGGCTGTTTTCTTTGACATCGCAGCCTTGATCATAAACTTGATCACGAAATGGCATCGCAGAGGTAATTCATCACCTGACGCGATCATCTAGGAGGACTGTTCAATGTTGCTACAACAACATAACTTTTAGACTGCATGCCTTACATATACATACATACATAATATTGGTTTTTTTTGCTTATTATACATAAATTTATACTTTTTCCAGCATTCATTCCATCAAATATTTTTTTTACCGTTACTTTTATTTGTTCCGTTATTTTTAGCGTATTGGTTCGCTATCACCGTAATTATTTGCCAAATCTTGCCATTCATATACTACACATCAACAGCATATACCAATTTGGCCTCTATGATACCGATGGTTGGTCGCTCAGGATCCGGTACAAATCCGGATTTGCTAATTGCTGCCATTGCAATCTTCTTTTCCTGCCTATTTGCAGGTTTTCTGGTGAGTACTACTTTTACTCGCGACAATGCTCGCAAAGAAGGCTAATTTAATACGAATACTCTTTAAGATGCCGCTCTACCTGTTCTTCCGTAAAACGCGTACAATCATGCTTTGCTTCTTGGGCGTTACGATTCTCTTCATCGTACTGGCTGTAACGCCAGTTGGTTTCCCCTACACGCCCAAAGTGGCCACCCAACGCTATTCGCTGCTCGTGAGTTGCCATTGAGTTACAAAAAATAAATATCAACTTTAAAAAATGGCACCTCCTCTTTTCAGCATGCAAATCGCATACTCTATAATGCCGATGGCACAGCGCGCGTCAATGAATCGGGCATTTATATCTTCCCACAGGATCGTCGCATACACGAAGTGGATGGTAAGCGGACAATTAGTACAGCAGAGGTTTTATGGAAAAAGAGCAAAGGTTTTGAACGTACATATTTTCAGATATTATCAACAGCATCGGCGTTAAACAACAGGTCGGCGATATTTGTAACGACGAAATTTTCTGCGGCATGCCATTGTTGAATCATCGTTGGCACAAAGCCAGGTAGGTTGGTAGCAAACGGCAGCCACCTAATTGAACACACATTTGATATAATCTTTATTTATCGTCTGTTATAGAGAAACTAGTTTCTGGATAACCATAGACGAACAACCGAATATTCCCAGCGATAAACCGCTACTAACTTTGACATCCCAAACCGCATTGGATACTGCAAATACGCAGCGTTACAACTTCACGCTTGCCGGCCCCGATCACATGGCAATCTATATTGGACCTAAAGCGTCGAATAAAATTGTCAATTGGTCATTCAACGAAACAATGTTGGGCGATAGTTGGAGCCCACCGTTCTTTATTTACTACTCGTATGGTAAAGATAGCAGCGCTTTGGAGTTCTTCATCGACTTGGAGGTAATTGTGCAACCGCGAATATGTTATAATTATATGGGCTCTCGGGTTACCACCCTTCGAATCGAAGGAGACCCTGGGGTCCAAAATTTGGAGACATGCCCGTGTTCAAGTCGAGTGTTTGATAGCACAGAAAATAAGCAATTGAGGTGTTCCAAAGTTTACTTGGTTCCCGGCTTAATGCATTCATTACTACCAGTGCTTCCTATATTGAATGAAAATGCCGCCAGTAGACAGCGAACAGCCAGTAGACTTGTTATCGTTCTGTAGTCTTTCCAATAACAATACCAGTACGAATCGCTTACATAGCAATCGCTTCGAAAACTTTTTCCGTCAAGGTCCAACTGGATCGACAGCCAACACCAATGAAAATTGAAAAATCCACACTCCAATCCTCTAACTGGGTTGAAGAGAAGAACTTTTACATATTTTTATCTGTCGGAATATAATGCAATATGCAGACTTTCGGATGAAAGACACTAGGACAATACATGTATTATAGTTGGACCGCAGGAAAATAAGCGGTCTGCGCCTAAATTTAGAAGAACTGAAAATCTATCTGTAAACACTGCACGATGACGTATTTTTTCTTCGAATTCAGATTCTTAGCTTGTAAAGTTTGCTTTCCTTTCACTTTCATCTTAACTCTCCTCAATTCGTTTAACATTTAAAAACAACTAAATGGTTTCTTACTTTTTTTCTTCAACAGGTTCTCGCCGACAACTCAACCACAGAGAACTTAGAAATCGGTATAGTTGGCCATTGGATCCATCAGACGAATACACGCCCTGACGAATATGAAAAATTCATACAAAGCTTTCCGGACTATGCTTTTGTTGTCGATTGGGTTGCCACCTACGAAAGTTGGCTGTTTTGAATAGATATGTATGAGGCAATAATTAACCATTGTCATTCATATGTATGGAAACTCGAAAACGTTCACATCATGCGATTGTTAGAGCTTCTATATGTATTTGTTGTTATTTCTTACTTTTTTAAGAAATTCTCTTAACCATTAAATATTATGTGAGGCCATAAGAACCACAGTAGCCTATCAAAAAAGAAAGGTCTGATAGTTGAGAACTAACGACATAGTTGCGATCTAAGGCCTTAACTTTTACGCCTTGGAAAAAACCAGTGCTGCTCTGGTTATTTGCAAAAGGAGCAGTGCCTGCAATATCTGCAATTTTATTTTTTTTTGTTTCTTGGCCTCATATAAATACTCTAATTATATTTAAAAATTTGGAATAGTTAGCACTATTGTTCAGTTATGGAATGCACCGAAGAGCATTTGTAAAGATACTCGTAGTTTATTTATACTATTTTACAAGATACATATGTACATATGCATATAAGTATTTAAGTATATTGAATCCGAAATAAACGATATTGAGACTGTTTACTTGTTAAACTTCGTTATTTTTTTATTGAAAAAAAAATGTTCGTCCATTACTCGTAAGTTGTACTGAAAAATCAACAGAAGTAAGTATTCATTTGAGTTGTGGAAATGTGCGCCCATCGCATTGGAATAAAAGTTGTAATATGGTATCTTTGGTCGAGTAACAAAAGCGTTAGAGCACCTTTGACCCTCCAGTCTACAGCTTGCTGCCGAAATAGCTGCTAATATTTTTAGTTACCGCTTTGGGAGATTGATTAAAAATTCGATTGCCTTTAAAGCAGCGATGGGCAGAGAGAGCTTTTACTCTGCTCGCGCCTATACAAAATGTATAGAAAGCTTAAAAGAGCTTTGCCCGCGGGCAAGGCATTGCCCACCAGTGCTTTAAACCGCCAGTAGCACATTTCCTATCTTAGTGCAGTTGAACGCCGCTAGTGCAGTTCTCTCATTTCTCTTATTTCGTTCCTGAGCTCTTCTTCGATCATATTTCAACATATTTGCAAGTAAGGCTCAGTCCCAATTGAGGTTGCGGCCAGCGCCTCCCGGCTAGTCAACACGTAACGCTCTGCTACTGTGCCCTTTTGAGTTTTCGAACCAGCTGTGCACCCATCACCGCTATAAATCCGTATAAGCATTTCCTTATAGATTTCTCCTATGTAGCTCATTTAGTTCATCATTAACCGCATCCCTCTCCCATGAGGATTAGATTTTTAGATTCCGTCACACAGCGATCTTTTTATAAAGACTTTTCCTGGGCGTATAAAGTTTTCCTAAACTTATGACCAAAAATTGGAGCTAAAGATTGCACAGAACCGAAAGTGGTTTGTATCCACAAAGCAGTGGTTTTTTTTGGCCAGCTGACTTAAATTAAATTTGTTAACGAGAGAGCCTTTTTAAAGCTTTATGTTTGGAGTAAAAGCTCCCACTGGTCGTAACTATTCTAAACCAAATTAGACCACCGGAGAGGCTTTTTAAAGCTTTTTGTCCAGAGTAAAAGCTTTTTTTGGCCAAGCTGCCTTAAATTAAATCTGACAACCGGAGAGGATTTTTAACCATTTCTGTTGAGAGTAAAAGCTCCCCCTGGTCATAGCTGCCTTTAACTAAATTTGACAACCGGAGAGGCTTTTTAGAGATTTTTGTCCATAGTAAAAGCTTTTTTGGGCCAAGCTGCCTTAAATCAAATTTGCAACCGGAAAGGCTTTTTAAAGCTTTCTGTTGAGAGTAAAGCTACCCCTAGTCAAGTTGCCTTAAACCACTGATGGGCACTGCCTTGCCCACATACAAAGCTCTTTTAAGCTTTCTGTACATTTTGTATAAGCATTGGTATTATAATGATGGGTGTGTTATATATTCAGAGTCTCTTCCTCGTACTAAATTTTTGATATCTCTGCAACAAACGATATTATGAAATTACTCACTGACAAACGCGAAACCGAGCGAGAAAAATATTCTACTCACAGCGCTGCCACTGAGCATACGATATTTGGAAAAAATATACGATCAAACGCTTGAGGTTTCACTGCGAGTTGCTCCAAGTATTTACATTTATTTCTACTAATCTTTCGAATGCGTCACCGCCCAAACGCCCGATTGCGATTCTAATATAAGGTGCAAGAATTTACCGTTGATTTTTGGCAATTTTTTTCACGCATTTTCTTCCATACAACATTCACAATTTTTTTTTTTTATGGTAAAATGAGCAACACCTTTCACAAAATAAATTCCCAAAAATCAACGATAAGTCCTAGCTACTTAAAATTTTCACTTCACAAAAATGAGTACTCAGAATGCTTATAAGATATCTTATTGAAAAGTTCAAAATTTTGATGGAACTATTTCGAAGTTTGCAAATTTTTGTACAAAGTTTCAAATTTTGATTTACATGGTTTTTTTTTTAGATATCGAACTACACTTTTATAAAAAAAAAAAATAATAAACATTAAACAAACGCAAGGAAAATATCCAAGGAATGCTAAATGTCACTTCCCTATTTATATTTTCGCCACTGTACATATATAAAAAAAATGCATTATTCGCACGTGATTATTTAAACAATATTTATGGTACTTGATCATTATCGCACACATGGTGTGGTCTTAGGTCCAAAATCGCTATCTATATATACTTATAGAATACTAAGATTGTATTAAGTGCTAGGGATTTTATTCTTAATCGATTAAGTAGTCAAACAACTCGTGATTTCGAGACATTTACCACTTCAGATTTCACTCAATGCCCTATAAAAACCTAATATATTCCATTCATCAATGGTTCATTTGCTCGGAAGTGCCGGTGTGAGAGAGTTCGATTTTAGTAAACAGAAAATTAAAACTCAATGCGGTGTATTCAAATCCTATATATATAAACAAAACAAATAGTAGTAGTAGAACCCAACAAGAAAGCTCACAAAAGGTGTTTCACTCTTAATTTGCTCCGCCTAAATTAGCGTGTAATAAAAAAAGGAAAATTTTACGAAATCTTCACTATTCGATCCTAAAGTTAATGTGTAAAATGGAAGAAAATGTTTCGGATCAATCCACAAAAATGGGTGTACGTTATGCCAATTTTTTTTTTTTAATAATTTTATACTGAAAATTGTGGAAGCAGTGTGCGTTACGAACGAAATAAGCAAACGAATCAATTCTTACACGCAGACGAAAAAAAATACGACAGCATGCCAGTAAAGATAACAATAAAAATAAAACCGACAATTACGATAATAACATTAGCTTACGATAACACCATCGACCACCTAAACTGCAAATCGTTTTGTCCCTCAACAGCCCAGACTGTGTGCGGTAACTTCAAATTAATGCAAAAAAACTTTCGAAAGCTTACGAGACTAAACAAAATTTCAGGAACACAAGAACCCCAGTTCGTTCCCAGAGTTCTTGGCTACTAAGTCTATTGGGCAGCAGGTTTAGTGACTTATTTAATGCAACAGTGGTGGGTCATGGACAGAGCTCCAGTTATACAGCAGCGTAGAGCGGTGTAGGCCCTTTAGCAGCTGTATATATCCGATTGGATAGATATTTTTGGTTATAAGCCTTCTTAAGCCTCTTTAGTTTGATACATTTAACATATTGATTATTTAATTTATCTCATCAATTAATTATTAATTAAATTGAATTTTTCAAATAGATGGCAATTCTCTTTAAAAAATATTTTCATCTGTAAGCCTTCGTAAACCCCTTTCTTTTTAAACCCATACATATTACAAAATTTAATTTATTTTATCAATTTCAATAAACTCAAATTTTGAAACGGATCGCAACTTTCTAAACTTTTTTCTCTTTAAACCATCCGGATATTATAGCGAACAAATCAGAGAAATAAATAATATAAAAAAAAACTTTTTAATATACAACGCTATTATAAATGGACTAAAAAGTAGAAAATAATATTTCTCGGTCCCATAGAATTTGTTTTGAGTCGTTATAAACAATTAATGAGATTGAAAATGAAAAGCATGGGGCGCATATAATAGCCACCTGAATTGATATGAAAAGTAATATATGTATGTATGTATGTGGGTATATGAATAACGACCGCTTAAAATCGATCTCAAATTTGTACTTTCGCTGAAGAAATTTTAGGTCTATGTTATGTAGTTTGCCTATTGTCAATTAAATATAATGCTTTGTATTGCATGCGCCCCACGCTTTTCATTTTCAATCTCATAAATTATTTATAACGACTTTTGCTAAAATTTCAAAATCAAAAGTTATCAAAACAAATTCTATGGGACTGAGAAATATTATTTTCTACTTTTTTAGTCCATTTATAAGAGCGTTGTATATTAAAAAGTTTTTTTTTTTTATATTATTTATTTTCTACTTTTTTGTCTTGTCTGTATAAAATTTTGCGATAGATATTAAAATAATTCAACGATATTAATAGAAAGGTGCACACACATGCATTTACATATGTATGTACATACAAACGAGCAACAATTAATTTTATTTAAAGAAATGGCGTGTCGTCTATTTCCGCTGTAGCGAACGTAGTACATAGGGCGACATCTAGATGTCATCTACCTCGCCCTATTCACTACAGATGTCGCCCTATGCACTCGACTTTTTTATAGGAACTTTGCAAAGCAACTCGTCTGGTTTACTTCTCTCCACTTTACTTACATCACCGCATCCTGGTCAAGTTAGACAGCAAGCGTATCCTCGGTTACTAATTCCAGCCCAAAGACTTTATGTAAATCCTTAGCCAATTGGGCTTCCACGTTACTGTCCTTCGGTTTTGAGGAGTAGTTATAGAGTACCCGTGACTCAACACATCTTCCTAAATTTTGGGTGGAGCTTGTCTTCTACCTTCTTAAAGCCGGCGCTTTCCAAACGCCTGTATTGATGAGGAGATTTTGGCGCTGAATTGGTAGCAGGGCACGACTATCATCACCGGTTTCAGCTTGAAGTCATCGTGGCATTTGAAAATCTTAACTACCCGAAAAAACCACCGCGCACGTTTATTAGGTTCATCCGTCAGTTTCCATTGTCAAGCCACCTTCTGTCCATTTTGCTGATTCCGTCGATGAACACCACGAACAGGTGTCCTTTGGCCACCTCACTAATCTTCAAATCGTTAAAGTTCGAACTTTAAACAAAACAAAAGCTGACGAATGCGTTGTGTATTAGGCTACTGGGGGACTAGTCTAGGCAGCAACTTTAACTTAGTTATATATTCCTTAACCAATCGATAGAGCCAGTTATAATACCCCAAGAATATTAACGATATTTAAAAAGCCAATAAAGCGGTTTGTTTTTTACTTTCCTTTCATGTTCTCTTTTACATACATACGCACAGCCAAAAAACAAACAGCACAAAAAACTTCCGTGGTATTATGCACCCATCTATACAGCTTTTTGGGTTGTACTTTACCTGGCCGTAGTGCTCACTCAAGTCAACTATCTGCCCACAACTCGCACACGTGCCGATGAATTAGCGCACCCCGATTCCTTCATTGGCGAGCGAGCTGAAGATATACTGCTCAATTTAACCAAACTCGGACCGAGAGTGTTCGGCAGTGAAGCTAACGAAATCAAAGCGATAGAACTAATATTGAACGAAATTAAAAATATACAAAAAATAGCGAGCGATTATTTTGTTATCGAAGTGGATACGCAAGTTGCGTCCGGTGAATACTTGGGCACGCGCTTGTACCAAGGCGTGCAAAATGTGGTGGCGAAATTGAGCGCGAAAAACAATACGAGTTCGAATTATTTGCTCATAAATGCGCATTTCGATAGCGCGGTTAGCAGTCCAGGTGCATCAGATGATGGTTCGATGGTGTCGACTGTGTTGGAAGTGTTTCGCGTCATTGCAAAATCTGATGGACCACTCGAGCATCCCATAGTTTTTTTATTCAATGGCGCTGAAGAGGAATGGTTATATGGATCGCATGGATTTGTTACACAACACAAATGGGCGAAGAACTGCAAGTAACTTTTTGATTATTTTCATATTTGTAAATTTATAATATTAACTAATTTTAAGCTGTCTTTAAGAGTGGTAATCAACTTGGATGCTTGTGGATCGCGTGGTCGTGAGCTTCTTTTTCAATACGCCGCTGACAGCTCATGGCTCATCAATTATTATAAACGTGTGCCACATCTGTTCGCTACTGCAATGGCCGAGGAATTTTTTTCAAACTGGTTTTATACCATCATCTACAGATTTTGTCATTTTTCGTGATTATGGTGGCATGCAAGGTGAATTTTGTATTGCAGAATTTTTTACTTGTTTTATAATTAAAAAGTATGTATGTACTTTCCTCATTTTAAGGTGTTGATTTAGCATATATATTTAATGGTTATGTATACCACACGGAATTTGATAGGATGGACGCTTTGTCGAAAGGTTCACTTCAAAGTACTGGCGATAATATCCTAAGCTTAGCCAAAGCCATTGGCAATGCACCGGAAATGCGGAATATAACGGTAAGAAACCCCGACTAGTAACACTGCTCAGTTAAAGCTCTAAAATTAAGCCTTATGCCGGGTTTCCACTGGGCATTGAAATGGCAAAAATAGTACAGAAATGCTTGGATTTGAAATGCATATTGTCATTTGAGAATCGGCTTAATGCCTAGGTATTATTATTAACGTGATGACTCGAGTGTTATTAATGCCCAAATTTATCATTAAAATTGTCATTATTTCAATTACCAGTGGGAATCCGGCATTAGAATAGTTCTTATTTGTTTAAAGGGCCATTACCATAGTAAAAAGTATTTCATAAGGCAAATTAAAGGCAGATGGCAAGATAGTTTTAAAGCACGGATGAGCACTGCCTTGCCCGCGGGAAAAGCCCATTTAAGCTTTCTATACATTTTTTAAAAGCGCGAGTAGAGTAAAAGCTCGCTCTGCCCAACGCTGTTTTAAAGACCTTTGTTATTCTAGCACAAAAGCCTTGAGAAAAAGCCCTCTCATTCAACACTCCTGGTGAAAAGCTCTTTTGCCAGAAAACAGTTTACATTTTCTAAATAAATATTCTAAATATATAGATATACTGCCTTATTCTGAGTTTCGTCCGCACAAAATTTCATCCGAAAATTTTTATTCCGCCCATATTAAATATTGGAAATCAAAATTGAAAAGTGAACCGGTTCGGGGAAAATGAAATTCATTATAAGGCTGATAGACAAATGTATTCATAAATGCTCAGAATGAAAAGTGAACTCGATTAAGCGGTGATTATCTGTCCATCCGTCCGTCTATGCACACGATAACTCGAGGAATTTAGATATATTTATTAGCGAAACTTTATTAACGACTGAAGCTTATTTTGGCGGAAAATAAGAATTTTAAAATTTTTTGGTGATACCTACCATATAAAGTTGCCAATCCCTTTCGTTATAAATTCTACTGATAAATATTTAACTGGAAGCAGATTATTGGTTTACGCTTATGATTTCGCCGAAGTCCCATCCACTATTTGAATATACAGATATAACCGGGTGATGTTGGTGACTTCGCTGGTATCATACTGAGTAGGGATGCACAACATGTCATGGCCATGGCCGTCGATAGTTTCGATAGTCGATAGTCACAACCATCGATAGCATCGATGCTATCGAAAATGATCCAAAAAGTCCAAAAATTCAACATAACAACTTTTATTGAAAATGAAATCAGAATTGCTAAAATATGTCTATATTTTTGTTAAGGAACAAAAGTTTATCAACGATTTTGGCTGCAAGCCGCATCTGCGCTCTGAAATATGTACATATGTTACTGAATAATATATGTATGAGTGAAAACTATCGAAGGTGCTTACAAAACTATCGATTTTTTCGATAGTCAAAAACCATCGATACTATCGATAGTGCCATCGATAGTTTTCCAGCTCTAAAGTCACGTAAAAATGATTTTGTATCAATAAGTTAAGAATTGAAGGGTTTTTTTGTAAAAAAAAAAATAGAAACAGTTTCGCGAATTATTTGACCAGAGCTACGACCTACACTAGTTCACTAAAAAATTTAGTTTTCATAGTTCACAGTGTAATATTTGATCAATAAACTTATTAACAACGATAACTTTATTAATACAAATCCGTTAAAGGATCTCCCGGCTGTGGACTCATACCTCTTATATGTACCTCTCAAAGTTCCATAGCACGAAAATCTCGCCTTTATGCATAGTCATACATTCATACATATGAATTTGGAAATTTTCAGGCGGATTATAACAACAAACCTATCATATACTATGATTTCCTCGGCTGGTTTATGCTCTCCTATACGCTCAACACCGGCATTATCATCAACTTCGTGGTATGTCTGGTCACCTTAATTGCCATTGGTATCTCGATGTTCTTCATGTCCAAACATGATAGCCTAGGATGGCGTGTCATTATCGCTCACTGTGCTCTCGCGTTCCTTATACAAATTTTATCAGTCGCGCTGGGTGCTGGCAGTTCAATTTTAATAGCATACTTGATGGATAGCATGGGTTATTCCATGTCGTGGTTTTCCAGTAATTGGCTGATATTTGGCCTCTACTTTTGTCCAATGTTCTTTTGCTTGGGCATATTTCCGGCAATCTTCTTGAAGCGCACAAAACAAGTAAGCAAATTTCGAAAGAAAAATATGAAAAAAAAAAAATGTATACCTATTCTTTTTCTCCTCATATATAGCATCCACTCTGTTTGAGTTTTCGCATTCAACTCTTCATGCACTCGCAATGTCTCATTCTAATAGCACTCACGATCGCTTTGACACTTTTAAGTATTCGTTCGGCGTTCATGCCTATGTTGGCGATATTTTTTTATGCCGTACCTCTTATCATAAATTTAATTACGAAGCTGCATGGGAAAGGTACATTTTCAATACCTTTTATATCTACGACTCAACTTGATCGAACTTTCATTATTCGCATTCACATTTGTTTAGGTCAATGGTTTGCCATCGCTGTCATCGCGAGCCAAATAATATCCTTCCTCTACTTCTCATATGTGGCACAATTTTTATACAATTTGTTAATACCGATAATGGGACGCATAGGAACCACCCTTAATCCTGATATAGTAATCTCCATTGTTGCCATCATCTTTTCTCTGCTCATTGCTGGATTTTTGGTAAGTTAACGAATTATTCGCACTGGCTTTTTTGTTTCATACATACTTACATATATGAGCTCCTTTTCAGATGCCAATCTATTTTTTGTACCGGAAATCACGCACTATCATTTTTTGCTTCCTGGGCAGCACTTTACTTTTCATTATATTGGCGATTACACCGATCGGTTCACCCTATACCCCGAGACTAGCTCCGCAGCGTTATTCAGTTCAGGTAAGATTTAACCGATTTCAAATAATTTACAGTTTTAGCTTTATATACACATATGTATGTTTGTATGTATGCAGCATGCAAATCAAATATATTACAATGCCGATGGCAGTACGTTCTTCAATGATTCAGCCTTTTATGTGTATGCAATTGATCGACACATCAATACAGCAGAAGGTACGTATTTACATACATATATGACGCTATAGAAATCGATATCATTACGTTAAATACATACCTTTATATGGACCAATCCATGTCAATTCCAAACATTGGAATCCACCATTTTTTATTTGGATGAATTTTGGCCAGAACTTTTTTATCATAATTTATCATCTTGGTGATATTTGAGGCTATAAAATAAAAATACATATATTAAAAATTATAAAAAAAAAAGTTACAGAATTTTGAAATTTAAAACACCGCAAAAGCTAAAACGTTTGTACATTAGAGTGGTCCTGTTTTTGTATGGGCACAAAAATTTTCATCCCAGAAAACGGCGCACCACCTTAGTTTTTTTTCTTTTGATATTTGAAATATCTATACCAATTTTCAGTTTTTTACTATAACCAATACAAGGTGCTCAATCACTTTGAAATCCGCTACTGGATCGCTGTGAAACTGGCAAAAATATTAGTGATTTTTATAAAAAGCTATTGTTGCCATGACAACTGAAGCTTTTGATATTTTAATAGATAATTTAAATTTGAAATGCTCTTAGGTTACTTAACCATTTGTTTGATGAATATATGTACACTTTTTGCTTTTGTGCTTTTAACAAGAGGAAAAATTTTGGAAGGTTGGGGCACCCTATCTGGGAAAAAATTTTTTTGAACCACTCTAATGTGCATACTTCAAGTACATATAGAAATTGCTGGCTAGTTTTTTATGCAGTAAAACTAAACTAAAATTGTTTAACATAATTTTATTTAGGCGTTATAAAAAAGTTCCCAAGTTCAAAATACATAATTCAAAAAAAAAAAAACTAAAAACATTTTTCTGAAAATTTCAGATCTTAAAAGATCAGTTAGAAAGTAAGTAAAAAAATGTTGACAAAAATTGTTATAAGTTTTCCTTTTACGATATTTTTAATTTCAAAATAATGTAATTTTTTTTTTTATATACATACTTATTTTCTTTATAGCCCCAAAATATTTAGGGGATTCCCTTAAACGCGAAGAGCAGAAAACTCGAAAACCTCGAAAGTTTTCGAGGCTGTTTTTGGGAATGCACCTTTTTTCAGCCTCGTAAACAATGGAGAAATTCCGAAGTTTGACAGCTCATTCAGAGTTTTTTGTATAATACATCGCATCAGCTGAAATAAATACATATAAAATCAGCATTGAAAATGCCACGAAAAAGTGAAAAATGTAAATTGTATGAATTTATTGATCAAAACGCAGTCAACAATTATAAAGGCAACACTGAAACTTACGAACGACTTTTCGAAGCTTTTTTCGCGACTAATTTGCCTCGAAAGTTTTCGAGGCACGCGAAAATCGCCACTCATACAATTTTTGACAGTTGTTTTTCGAGGCTGGAAAAGTTTCGAGGTTTCGTGGTTTTCGAGCCACTTTCGAGCTTAAGGGAATCCCCTAATTACCTTTAAAACGAGACCAGCCATTGAATTCCGGCAATCGCTTTGCTAAATCATCGTCACACTCAGCACTATCGCTTAAAAGTATACAATTAGCGATAGCGAATGTTGCAATCCGGCAGCATTCGTTTCTCCCTGGAATCCTAGTAGAAAATCTATTGTCAAAGCAGAATAATTGACTGAAATCCAGAACTGTTGCTTTCAATCTGGTTGCGTTGCAGCTGGCTTGAAGTTTATTGTAAAGGTCCGCTGGGAAAAAGATTTGGTGCAGGTAGTAATTATTAAAATAGAGGTTGCACCCTATCTGAGTTGCTCGTAAATATACATATGTATATATGTGAACTTGTCCAAGGCCGGCCACCGCAGATTAGTTCCAGTGTACTAAGTATGTGTGGTTAAGTTCGCCCATTTCTGCCTTACAGGCTTTTCCGAAACGATCTGTAACATTACGATTACATTTTTACTTCTTGCCTACAATGTCACCGCTATATTTGACATCGTTAGAGAGCTTGAGACTCGTCCCATTACGAGAGAATGACTGAAAATACGGTGTGCGGAACTTTCTTGCAAATACTCAGTACAATTTCGGTCTTGGCGGGATTAACGTTAAGTCCTCTCTCCCATGGGCAGCTGTTTAGAAGACAGAAGACGTTCTATGGAAGTTCGCGTATGCCAAGACTTGACAGCCGGTATTCCGCTGTCTGCATTTCAGAGTAGAGCGCAGAAAACTTCCCCTGCATTTCAGAGTAGAGCGCAGAAGACTTCCCCCTAAGGGCGGCCCTCTCGTTGTATATCTTGTTATGGATACGCCCCCCATCTTTAAGGTTATAATTCTCCTCTTGCGAAGGAACTTTACGGATTCCACCATTACGGTTTTAAAAAAGTTGAGAGTAGCTTAAATCTGCGACATGTTTTCCTGGAGCCAGCATAATCCAATTTTAGCCAGAGCGTCGGTATGCAGTTTCCCTTCTACCCCTTTGTGTCCTGGCTCAAAAGGCGCTACTTAAACTAAAGCAGGTATAGTGTACACACTTTGGATAGAGAATATAATTCACGGTGCACAAGCAAAGCAAATAAATAACTCTTTAATAGGCCTGAGCGCTTCGTGAAGTATATATCTTATTGATGTGTAGATGTACATATCTTTATTGCTGTTAAACAATAAATACATATGTATATTTTCTAAATAAATGAACCGTTATCTTTTCAGAGGTCATAAATCATTTTAAGGCAGCCCACGATATTGACGATGCTTGCAGCGACGGAGCAGCATGTGAGCTCAGCAAACCCAGGTGGGCTATGAATATTCTAAACTACCTAACTACATACAAATAGACGTGATGCTTAAAGGACTATTGACAACCTTTTTTCTATTTTTAAGTATTTTTTATACAAAGGGCAGTTTCTGGCTACCCGTCGACGAGTCGCCTATTCTACCAGGCGAAAAGCCGCTCCTGGCGCTCACTGCCAAGACTATGTTGAATGCGACAAACATACACCGTTACAATTTCACCCTAACAGGACCAGATCATTTGTCAATTTTGATTAAACCAAAAGCTTCGACTAAGATTATAAATTGGTCTTTCGACCAAGCCGTGTTGAAAAGAAAGGAATACTATTTTGTTTTTTCATATGGCAAATATATTAAACCACTGGAGTTTTTTATGGATTTGGAGGTGCCTATTTTTTATTTTTATTTTTTTTATTTAATGTTTTTTTTTTTATATGAACTTTTCAGTCACCTGCGAACGGGTCGGCTTTAGCAAATTTAGAAATTGCTGTTTCTGGCAACTGGATACACCAATCAGTGCAACGTACCGAAATTTATGAAGAGTTCCTGAAAAGTTTTCCAGCTTATACGACACTTAAGAGTTGGGTTGCCATCTATGAAAGTTGGTCATTTTGAGGTGTCGTAATGGTGAAATTTACGTATTGATGTATTTAGGTGTTAAAATGGAAGCAATATTTGTAATTCTTTGAATAAAAATTAATTAATTAGCTATATCCTGTAATAATCTTTAATGCATAAGAATTCATATCAGTTACAGTTTTGTAACTTAATTTTATATAAAAAAAAACGACGTGTATGTCTATTGGTATGTAGTTTATAGACTCGAAAATTACTGAACTGATCGACTTCAAATTCCTAGCAAAGGCTTGCACTAGTTTCTACTGTGCCGGTAGATGGCGTCAGAGCCGAGAGCGTGCTATTTAGTTTTCCACCAATGTACAGTGTTTCCAGTAAATATTCATACAAAAACGAAGTAGTTTTTTTTTATTAATTAAAGCTGTATTAGGAAAAGTTGAAACGGCTACCAATTTTAAGGCTAGTATGCAGCTCTCAAGATGACGGCCAAGAAACAAATGTCCATTATTTCGTGTGTGTGTGTCCAAAAAATTTTGACATCTGATGCTTCACAGCCTGTTGTCTAACTCTTTCCTCAAGAAATAATGGGAAACGGGCATATATTTCTACTGCAAACAAGGGTTGCGGCATACTGGCTTTCAACTTGTAACAACACCCATTTAACATAGTTTTTAAGAGAGATCCCGTTAGTTACGTTAAGTTGCCATAATCAGACCATAAGTCTCTTGCATAAAATCAAATTTTTTAAAAATTTTAGAAAGTTTGTCTGCCATGCATAAAATCGAAATGCTACCCTGCTAAGCAAGCTCTAAGGCTTAGGGCGTATAACCGGTTGCATCTACTTCAAACAGAGTTAATTTTAAGCAGAAAGGCTTACATTAGTAGATCGCGGCGACTTTGGCTTACAATTCCCACTGAAACTCCTGCTCTAAAAGAGGAGGAGTAGTCCAGAGTAGCTACTACCAGCAGATGGACGTCCTAATCCGAACCAATGCAGAGTATCGTTACGGCTCAAGCTGCCCGGTGATAAGCGAAAAATCTGGCTTCTTACAGGCACAATAGCCCGTTGGACACATGACTGCTACGTCCGCAGCCACGTTAATCGAATATGTATATGATTTAAGTAAAATATGACAAATGGTACAGGTATTCCATTGCCTTCCGAGGAGCGGCCGCTTTAAAAAAAAAACTCTTTTTTTGATATTGTTCGGACCATAGATTCAACCTTGGTTTCACCAGGTGGTAGTGCACATCTCTGGAAGTAGAGAACGGTCAAACAAAAGATGTAAAATACGTTTTATACCACATGAGACATGGGGTATCAAAAGAGGTATCAACATCTTTTATGAGGCTCGTTATTTTCATACGAGTTTTTTCGCGATTGAGTCATAGAAGGGTTGGAACGATAAACGTGTACGTAAATATGTACCCAGTGGGAATTAGGAGCACGTAATAATACCTTATTAGCAACTTACTCTTCACCTGGCAGTCATTACCATTTCCCTGCCGAACGTCCCTTACTTTTACAAAGGCATGGCCGCCTTATGTAAGTAGGAATTTAGAATGTACATTTGGTATCAGACATACTTCTGAGCCGCTTTACAAAGTAAGTTACGTGCAGTCGCTCGGAGTAGTTCGGTGCTTGGAAATAACTTCGGCTGCACGTTATTTTGCAACTGACAACGTAATGTGTCTTCGGAGGTGTTCATTTTGCCCTTTACTAGTAGATGACATTGGCCATGATGACAATTTTGGTACTAAAAACTGAAAGAAAACATGGCTTACCTCGCAAGGTGCTTACCTATTTTCCCAGTGGGTACTTAAGCCCACACTTATGTGCCTGTGTGTACTATTTCACTAAGTCTCGGAACGTAATTGCGGCACGCGCAGACGATAAGTCAGAGCAATAAACTACACTTTACAGTTTACAACTAAAAGATTTTCTTTACTCCTACGTACTACTCATAATTATCGAATATTATCAAATCACATAAAATTGTTGCCAAGAGACCAATTAGATATTGTGCCACCATTCGTTTAACAAATACATATCTACATACAAGTGCGAGTATAAACAAATAACAAAGCTGGTGGTTGGCAACAAGACAGTAGGCATATTCAATTCAATTCAAAATGTAACTACGTAACTACTTCTTCTTGATTGTGGGTTACATATGCGCTGTTAAGAATTTTCTTCCAAAAGAGAATCTAGGTACGAGTTTGCCATTTGTGGCCAAAAACAAGGGATATTATTTTGACAACTATGTGTGCTAGGAACTCCGATCATCGTTTGCCAGTCCAGAAAATGTAGACAAAACATTAACTTCATTGCTTCCAGCGTTCTGTTAATCTTCACTTCAACGTAAATTTTCTATCTCAGCTTCAGCTTTTCAGCAGTATTTATAGAAAATAAACTTTACTAAGAACAATAATTTCAGCCTAACTGCTTATTATGTCTTATACCGCATTTCCACTGGTCATTAAATGGCGAGAATTTAACTGCCAAATTTGGGCATCAAAAATAAAGATAGTCATTAAGTTGGTCTCCACGTGTCATTTTTAAATGGCAATTATTATTTTTTCAATGCTTAGTAGAAAACCGGCATTAGCGTGTCGTAGTGTCATTGTTTCATTGACCATCCGCACGAAAGTTACGATTAAAATGTTTGTAGTTAATATTTATTTAGAGAACTGTTAAAAGTAATTTAATTTTAATGCCAACAGACTGTACTGCTTCAAAGCACGCACGCTATCCAAATTTGATCGCGTCTATTAACAAGAGATAAAACGAAAACTTTGGAATTTTCCAAAATTGACATCCATTTAAGAAGAGAACAAGTGCGCAACTGATGTGGGTTTTCATTTAAAATATTTGTGTTTTCGTTATGTAGTGTAATTTCAAATTTCCATATATTCTGGTCCCTTTTTGATTCTAATTCAAAATAAAGAGCATTTGAAAGAGATGTGCAGATACTACACTGTGCTCTTAGCCATAAGATCGAGAAGCGAGTAGAACTTAGATTATATCCATATATCTATCCTTTAGGAGCAAACTTAAAACTTCAATTATGCCCAATTTCAGCTTTAGAGACATTATAATTGTGAGACAGGAGGGTGAGACCAGCGACGCACGAGGATGAGGTTTAACCACCTCCGTTGGTGAAGGACAGAAGTTAGAAGCCAGAAGGGCGGCGTCGTTGTTGCATTCGCTGCTAACTCACATCACACAATACATTTTTGACCGATCTGGTCTAATTTGTATATACCCGTACATACATAAAAGCATGCAGTATTTCATAGAGGGTATGGCGTCAAATTGCGCCGGTCGGCAGCACCAATTAAATCACTTTCATTCACATTGCATACATCAATTACCTACATACATACATACATACATATGTATGTGTATTGTACATATTTGTTTTAATTTGTTAAAAATTTATTTTCCTTTACTACAAATTATAGCTTTCAACCGCAGCCAGTGGCATTTGAAAACTATGTTTGATGTGCAGTCTTCACGAGCGTTTGTCATATTCGGTGCAGTCCGTTCGGTAGCCGGTATCTGAAGAGAACTACGGACAGGTCTTATTTGTTCTCCTCATTGATGCAGTGATTTTGTTTATTTTTCGTGTTCTTGAAAGATAATATTTATATACTTAGCTATGTAAATATACATATAAGTAGGTATATGTACTTGCATACTACCCTGCCAGCAATTTTTTATCGCAAATTCGATACAAAAATTCTGTGAAAATCATCGCCGACGATATCGCTATTTTACTTTTTTTTTAATGGTTTACGTCGGACAACGTCGGGAAAATGCTATTATCAATTCCAACAGGGTCACGAAATTCTCCCAAAATAATAGATTCCAAGTGAAACGTAATTTTGATGATTTTCACTCTAAAATATTTTTTTTTGTTTTATGTACTTCTAATAGACTGTATAGTTACGGGTTCAAAGGACGTATAGAAGGTTTTTATAGTCAAAAATTAAGAGTGATGCCATCGTAAAGTTCCATAAGTAAAGTAACTCTTCTTCTTACCGTTTTTTCTGGCTGGCTGTAGGTGTGTTTTTGGTTGGTGTATTGGTGTTTTTGGTTCAGTGTGCTGGTGTATTTTGAATAAATTTTAATAAAAATAAAAGAAATTGTAATAGAAAGGAAGGAAATTGTTGAAAGATAAGAGCACACGCAAAAAAAACAGATGATCTCAGCTGTTGTCATTTTTTGGCAATCAGCTGATAGTGTTTTTACTTATGAAACTGTACGATAAGTGATGTATCCGATCTAGTTTTTTTTTCAAACTGTATTGGTTGCTTATGCAGGAATATTTTGAAAGTCTGTTTTTATAGACGGATTTTGTTAAAATTGGCAATGAGTATTAGATACGTAGTAAGAAATATATTTACAAAAGATGGCGCTTTAGTCGAAATATTGACTCACATATTAAATATAGTGTTATAAAAGTGCTATAAAAAAATCAAAACAAAAAAAAAACAGGAATTTAAATTATTACATATTTGTGTTTCTCCACATTACCCCACGTATATACCTGCTATGGGCATTCTCATACGAGCTGTCAGTTCTCCCGCATACAAAGTCTTACTGTAGAGAAATTTTGTTTTCGGCGAATATAATTTTAATATTTTATAAATGTTGCGAAATTTTCATTTTTGCTTGGTTGTGCTTTAACAGGTTTTCTTTGAATTACACCACTTTTCCTTTATCGGAATAAAAAAAATTAAAAAAAAATAGTTGTTAAACTCAAAGACAGGTACGCGATTAAAAGTATGCGATATCTCTTGCTTTATATCGTATACATTCTGCAACGAACGGTCTATACAAGCGTTATATGTCTTACGATGTTTCGTATGCGAGCGCCCATAGCATATATAGACGTGTAGTTAAACGACCTCACATCCTATAAGCCTGACTGCACCGTTCTTTAAGCCTATCGCAGGAAGTTTGTTTGACAACAGCCGCATTTTTCGCTCCCACCACGAACCAGTCAATCACCCATATTTGGAAAAATTCCCTTTTTATGAGATTTGTTGCTGCCATGCTTAAAATTTAGAAAAGCTCAATGAAAAAATTTTGTTCACCAAAAAAGGAGATTTTTTAGCATTTTTTTTATTCTAATCGCCTTTTTTTAATTGTACGATTTTGTGCAAATTTTTACTGTTAGCCCTTGATATACAGTTGACTGATTAAAGATTCCTGAAGAGATCCGATTGATACACGCTGATACACAATTTATATTTTTATATGAAAGAAGTGAAATCCCATTGTTAATTTTAAATGTAAGGATGGCGTTAAAATTTTAAAACAATGTTGTTAATTAAGTTAAAATGAAAAGTATACCCAAGACCAGAATCTCGATAGGAAATGAGAGTGTTACCACCACTGATGGATAAAGGCCGGAAAACTGGCCAACAAGCGCGGACCGATTTTCTCTTATATCAGAAATCCGTACGCACACAGCGTATCTGAACCTTTTTTACTTACTATCCCCCTAACTTCCAATAGTGACGAAGAGGTGACATCGTGGCTATAGGCGATAAAATTATCTTCCAATTGCTGGCAGGGTAGCATCATTCTAAAGATTGCGCAAGTTTTATGTCGCTTTTTTACCTAATTTAATAAAATAGATAACGCTAAACTAACAATAAACAGCAGATATTTTAAAAGAAAAAGATCTTGTAAAAACAAAAAAAAAAATTGGCAATAGCAGAGACAATACACACAGAGAGAGTGTCAGCATAAAATTATGCAGCTTAAACAAGTGAAAACTAAGATTAGTTGTTGTTAAAAAAA
>NW_023461781.1:0-23120 GCF_013731165.1 Rhagoletis pomonella
CTCAAGCTTTTTGGTTCAAGGAATCAATGGTTATCAACTTAACTTAAATTGGCTTAAAGCAGTGGAAAGACACAACCTTCCGTTTTTCAACGAACATAAGATTATCAAATTCCGTTATAAATTGTTCAAATTATGACTGGAGTTTTGACCCAACATCGCTATTTTCAGTTTTTTGATCATAACTTAAGATGTTTGGGGTGTATTTAAAATTCTGCTAATGCCAAAATTATTTTTAGATCTGTTCTACCACCTCTACTAAATCCATGACATAAAAAGTACACGCAACCATTTTTTTTTGCACCATGCTATTTTCAGAAAGTTCTCTTCAAAAATTTTTCTCTACAAAACTATCATATTATATCATAGTTAAAAACTTCTACGGCCTGAATGTTTTCATATTACATATCAGCATTTACTATATGAATGTATGTGTGCACATTAGGGTGGTCCAAAAACACATGCGCAGGAGAGGATGGGAGAAGTTTAAAATGTAAGGCGCTCATCCCCTCGGATTTTTCTAAATGGAAAAAGGAATACCCATATTTTTCGTTAAAAAGATGATATTGAGAACTGCCTCAAAGCCCGTGAAGTTCTCCATGTACATACTTTATATGGAGAAACACTGTTTCGTAGAAGTGGTATATAACTATTGATAATTAATATTTTTCGATCGGGACACTCTATTCTTCTTTAAGAGACTTCCAATAACAATATCCAACTGCTTATTTAACTATTTTGTATAGGTCCCACAAAAACCCCCAAATATGCAATGGGAGACCGTTAGTATTAAATAATGGGAAAATAAACATTTGGGTATTATTATTGAAAGTCTCCTGAGGAGAACCAGAGTCTTGGATTGAAAAATATTGATTTTCAAGAATTCTATACCATATCTGCGACAGCGTTTTTCCCCCATATAGAATACTTGGGAAACTTCATGGGCTTTGGGCAATTCTAAATATAATTTTTATTTTTTTACAGAAAAATGCGGGAATTATTTTTTCCATTTACAGAGGAATAGAGAGGAGACATTTTAGCATTATTTGGCAATTTCCCTTTCGTTTATTTAATGTGTATTATTTTTTTTATTTCTCGTTATCTAACCAAAACCATGTAAGTCAAAATTTAAAATTTTGTTCAAAACTGAGCAAAGTTCAACAAAGATTCAACAAAATTTTAAGCTTTTTAATTAGATTTCTTAAAAACACGTAGAAAAAATGAGCAACACCTACCACAAAAAATGGCCAAAAATCAACGGTCCTAGCTACTTGCACTTTATTTTACTACAACTGAATAGACTACAAAACTGCATACTCAAAAAACTAATGTCCATGCCTCCGCGCCATACACCAGCACAGGCATAATGAGTGACTTATAGAGTGTGATCTTTGTACGACGAGAGAGGACTTTACTTCTCAATTGCCTACTCAGCCCAAAGTAGCACTTGTTGGCAAGAGTGATTCACCGTTGGATTTCAAGGCTGACATTATTATTGGTGTTAATGCTGGTTCCCAAATAAACGAAGTCGTCTACTTTTTCAAACTTGTAACTGTCAACAGTGACGTGGGTGCCAAGACGCGTATGCTCTGACTGTTTGTGTGCTGACAGGAGATACTTCGTTTTGTCCTCGTTCACCACCAGACCAATTCGCTTTGCTTCTCTATCCAATCCCGTGAAGGCAGAACAGACGTAGCCCTTGTTTTTACCGATAATATCGATGTTGTCGGCATACGCCAGAAATTGTACGCTCTTGTAAAGTATTGTGCCTGGGCAGTTCAGTTCTGCGGCTCTTATTATTTTCTCCAACATCAGATTAAAGCAATCACACGAAAGGGAGTCCCCTTGTCTAAAACATCGTTTCGTATCAAACGGCTCGGAGAGGTCCTTCCCTATTCTGACGGAGCTGGTGGTATTGCTCAACGTAATTTTACACAACCGTATTAGTTTCGCGGGGATACCAAATTCAGACATCGCGGCATAAAGGCAACTTCTCTTCGTGCTGTCGAAAGGGGCTGTGAAATCGACAAATAGATGGTGTGTGTCGATCCTATTCTCGCGGGTCTCTTCGAAGATTTGGCGTATTGTGAATACATGATCTATGGTGGATTTTCCAGGCCTAAAGCCACACTGATAAGGTCCAATCAGTTCGTTGACGGTGGGCTTCAGTCGTTCGCACAATACACTCGATAAGACCTTATAACCTATGCTTAGAAGGCTGATTCCGCGGTAGTTGGCGTGTATGGCGGGGTCGCCTTTCTTGTGGATTGGGCAGAGCACACTTAAATTCCAGTCGTCGGGCAAGCGTTGATCTGACCATATTCTGCATACGAGCTGATGCATGCACCTCATCAGCTACTCGCCGCCGTACTTGAATAGCTCGGCTGGCAGGCCGTCAGCTCCAGCAGCTTTTTTGTTTTTCAGCCGCGTAACCAATGTTTTTAGTTCTTTTTTTTTAAGGAAAGGTGGCATCCCAGAAACTAATAGTAGTCTTAAATTTGTATATGAGAATTAAAGTCGGTTTTATTTTTTGTTTAAAAATTACTTGTTTTACTTATTAAGAATATTGTGTGTATATGTATTTATTCTCGAAATAAAAATCCCGAATTCTCATTTAACTCAGTGTGTATTTGAGTGTTTTTCTCGCGCCACGCATATTTCGTAGGCAAAAGACCGCACCATTTATCAACGCTTTGCTGTGCAAAAATTTAGCTTTAGTTTGTTTTCATTACCAGCGGCGAATCGCTTCATACTGCTGTCTATATTGCAAATCAAAAAATGTGTGGCGCGTGGCAAAAGCTCAAATATTCACGAAATTAAGTGAGATTACGAGAATTTGTTCCGAATATATGTATGCAATAGGGATGCCAACTCCGGTGTTTTTGAGGTCCCGAAATGCAAGGATCCCGAAAAATTTTAAACATCGAATTACCAGTAAGATCTTGTTTATGAATTTGAAGTTTGATTTTTGTAAAATGCTGTTTTGACTACAATTAGCAAATAGCTTGAAACTGTACTTTTAAAATTGCAGCCTGCGCCTTTTTTTGTAGAAGATTTAAATGAATTTACTCATAGCGTCGCTAATGTAAACGAGACAGAAAGTAACATAATTTTTTAAATCAATCTACCCAAAATTCTTCAAATCGAAAATCTTATAATTTATCCAAAGAAAAGATGTTCAAATAAAAAAAAAAAGTGTTGAGGCCAAAAGATGTTTTTCATCAGCAGGCTTTGTATGTAACAAGTTCAGGTCAAGATTAGAAGACTCCGCTTTAAATACTTCGCTGCTCTTACATACACATTTTAAGTGCAATAATAACAGGTGTGTGCTTCAAACCAGACTCACCTACCGATATGTATTTCGACCCGCTGAATCCGAATCTGAGGTCCGTTTGACCAAATCACTCGCAAAATTTCTTGTAAATCGCGAAAAAATTGTCAAACAATTCGCCATTCGCCATTTCTGTATTGAGTAGAATAAACATGTTTAGAGAATTTCGTTTTGTATATTTTTTAAATGTTTTTTTATTAATCATTACTTTCAAAAGCACCTGGTATTTATTCATTTGTGATGTATGCGATTTTTACAATCAGTTTATCGTAAATTTTAAATAGTTTTATTTCGATTATCTTTAATTGCTTTTAGTTATTGAATTATTATTCATATTCATAAAAAATACGTCGGGATTAAACAATTTCCCACATCTCCGCATAATTTGGCATCCCTACAATGCACATTTGTATATACAATATGTTCAATAAGTATACAAAAATGAAAAGGTGTTTTTATGCCACTGAGAACATTAAAAAAAAGAAATATGTTTATTACAAATACATACGCACATATAAGAAAGTTATACAAATTGGGGTCACGCCTTCTTTAATATAAGTACATAAGTATATACATACATCTGAATGGCCTAAAGCTCTTTGAAAGTAGAAAAAACCCCGCTCTTACTAGGAAAAACAATCTACCATGACAAATGTATCTATGTATGCATAATTAATTCCTACTTAATTACACTGGTTTACAGCCAAAAAGCCCCAAGAACGAGACCATACAATTCCTATGTAAAATCCGTCGCTGACGCTGTGGAAAATATCGGAAAAAATTACAGCCGCGGTGCACAGTGGAACTTTCCCATATATTTAGTAGGCTGCGGTTAAAAGTAGTAGTCATACTACAAGTTCGCAGAAGTTTCTGCACTTAGGAATGAAGAAATGGGAAAATGGTAAATCGACTCATTGCCACGTCCCCAGTTTTTGTGAATGGGAATGGTAAATGATATCCGATTTAGGAAAAATTCAGAGTATATGCTGGTTTTAATCAGAAAACCATAAATCTGAAAGAACCTCAAAATTGGGTAACATTATCGTCCACTAACTTTAAAAAATAAGCGCAAATGGTAAAAAATTAGATCGCCCCAAAACAGGATTTTCAAAGGGCCCGGATTAGTCCTAAAATTTAGTTGGAAGATACATTAAACAAATTCAATAATACAATTAGATCTAAGGCATAAATGCAGAATAGCTCCGATTCTCAAAAAAACACATATAGGGATCGATAGAGATGATTGAGCTGCACATAACGGTTTATTTATTTTTTTTGCGGAAACAACAACTAAAAAAAGCTATTAAGGGTCAAAGTTCAAATTAAACAATTTTCCAATCAAAATTTCCCAATCCCAATATATATTTTTTATTTGAGAATCGGAGCTATTCTGCATTTGTTCCAAAAATAGGCTTGCAGAGTTTGGAAAGGTTAGCTTATTATACACATAGCTAGGCAGCTTATCCCGCATTAAACGGAATAGAAAAAAACCATTTCTTGCTGTCAAGTACTCAGATATCTCACAGCTCAATCGGCGAGATCTCCAACTAGAAATGTGATCAAATTTGGCAACACCAAATACATAACGTATTACGTGCTTGAAAACTATTTCAATTTTATGGGCAGAATGATTATTAAGTTTGCTATAAATACATTCAGAATAATAGACAATTGGTAAAATATAAGTTTTATTTTGTTAAGCCGAAAAATTTATTACATACTTAATATTAACATAGCTGTTATAAATTATAATAAATGCGAAAACGCATGTTTGGGTACACATGCAAATGTAGTAAGGCATTCTCGACCTAGTCAAGACAAGCGCCAATCTGGACTGGTGTGATTTCGGTTCGGTTTTCTCCACATTCCGAAGACAACAGATGTTTGTTAGTCTTCACATACGTTCAAATCATGGCCGCTAACAGCTCAACCTAATATTACCGGCGTGAGTTTTTCTACGCACATACGCAAGTTTTTCACATTTGATGAACCGAAATCAACTTGAGTGCGTGATTTGTCAGAGTTGCATTTTTGTCCAATTTACAGAAGTTTCTTGTCAAATGAGCACAAACGTCAAATCGAAATGTCACGCAAAATAAATCTTGGAATTTGAGTTAGCCTTTTTGTGCACACCGTTCAATTCCTGTTAGTATCATACATCGGCGTAGCCACAATGAAATTTAGGGGGGGGGCTCGACCCTATTAAGCTGGCATTTCAGGGTACTACTTTATATATATATAAGGAAAATTTGAAAGTTAGGGGGGGCGGCTCGAGACCCCCCTGCCCCTACCTGGCTACGCCCATGGTATCATACAAGTTGCATGTGCGTGAGAAATTATTGACAGTAAATGCGCACAGTGTGCTTTTTGAACACTTCTTGCGAACTCATCGTAGCGCTTTCGACAGAAGCACTATTTCGATATGAAACAAAATGTTTTCGAAAGCCAATTTAATTCCCTTTCCCGGAAAAATTCTGCCATTGATCCACAATTACTCCTTGACCTTAAAATGCATCGCATTTGTTCCAAAAAAAAATTTATGTTTTATTACACTAATATTATAGATTTTGAGACGAGAAATACGATTCCACTTTTTAAGGGCCGATTTCTCAATGTGTGGTTAACACTAACTGCAGGTAAAACATGGTTATCGACTCCATAACATGTTACTGGATGTCGATAATGATGTTAAACCTGTAGTTAGTGTTAACCATTGCAAAGATTAACTATTTTTTGCAAAAAAGGAAAAATTTTCGATTTGTATTGTAAAAAATATATGTATGCATAAGAAAACGACTTCCAGGTTTTTTACATGCATTCTTGCTGCCCGTGAAACAAAAATTTTTAATTTTGTATTTGTTCATAAGTTCCCATTCATAACTAAACAAAGAACTTGTAATTTGGAAGACCAAATAAGTTATCACAAAAAAGGATTCTGTGTTGGATACTTGTTAAACTTGATTTAAGTTTGGTCAATTCAAAAGTACGCATTTTTATTCTCATGCGAATAACTTTAATTTACTTGTGTGGGTTTTCTCATTTATGGCCTATATTTTTTGTAAATATGATATGTTTACGAAATAAGTATAAAAAAAATGTTAGAAACTTTTATGATTGACCTTACTTTCTTTAATGCAAACCCTTTATGTGGCTATATCTCGAGGACTCCATTGCCGAAAAGAATATTATGCGGTTTTTCGAACTCGAATTGGAATGTTAAACTCTTGGGTAAAAAAAAATAAATTAATATTTGTAAACCTGTGTTACTGAATATATTAAATAGGCATGTGACTGCTTAATTGAGTGTTTCATAGTATTGCTGAGGGTTAATATTGGTGTTTTAAAAATCCCCCAAATTTCAATAAACAACTTGTTATCACGTCACCTGATGCCGGTCAAGCAAGACACACTGCAGTGTATTAGAGTCTATGAACACTACATATGTATGAATGTATGCATGTTCATACATACACATGTATGTATGTACATAACGGACATCTTCTTCAAAAGTGTATCAATTCAAAATTTTGACTGTGTTTATACACGGAAACTTTTGTCGACGCAATTTTTCACATTCCCTTTTCGAGTTACTCGTTTCATTTACACACGGCGATTTATGTGTATGCAATTGTTGTTGTCAGCTGTGAACAGCGGTTCAATTTACACAGACGAACGAGAGCACAAAGCGTGTTGCCCGAGCACGAGCAACTCGGTGCCCCTCACGCTCTCTCCCAAAAACGTCGAGTTGCGGCAACAAAAATCGCCTTGTGTAAATGAGCACTTTGCAGTTCGGCGTTATGGAACATTAGTCCCCTTTCAGACACGTCAAGTCTTGAAAGCAATTTTTTCGCATTCTCTTTTGTGTTTTCTATTTGCTTCCACACGCGTCAACCTTAATTGAATTCAAGTCCTTGGTTCTTTAAATGGGAAGCAACGAAAAGATCAAAAGAGACAAGAAAACTTGAAACGAATTGACGGTACGTAGGTATCTGTACTCTTCCCCTCTCTTCTCACCTCCTTCGCCTACGAACGAGCAGACTTTAAAGCAAGACTTGACGTGTCTGAAAGGGGACTTATACTTTGTACGTATGCAAAGCAATTGACGTTTTGGAAGTCAACCATGTTTAAACAAACACAAATTCATACATACAAACATTTTTTATCGTTTCTTATAGGGATGTGCCGGGTACCCGGTAGATATCCGAAATCCGGCTTATTCGGCCGTTTTTCTGTTATCCGACTATCCGAATTTCAATTATAGAAAATTCAATTTAAAAATCCAGTTACAATTTTTTATTTACTTTTATATTCAAATTTATTACTAATTATTAGTAATTAGAGTTAAAAATTTTTTAATGTAGTTTTCATTATGAAAAGAAGCATTACCGCATTATCGGGCAACAACCTATTTCTATTTTCAACATAAGCGCTACCCAATGCACTAAACACTCTTTAGAAGTTTACTTCATTGCCAATGCAAATAAATTTGAGATTCCTTGCGAGTATGCTTCCACCAAATTAAAGGATTTTCTTGTCTGGGTTTTCTGCTATTCTGCACTTAAGAGGGAAGAAATGTGGAAAATGGTAAATGTCGACGCTCTACCACGCCCACAGCTCTTATGGGCGGAAATAGTAAATGTTAACCGATTTTGATGAGATTCATACTATACGCTGGTTTTAATTATGAAAGCATAAAACAAAAAGAACGTCAAAATTGGCTTACACTATAGTCAACCAATTCTAAAAAAGAGGCCCAATCAAAAAAAGCAAGATATTTGATGAAATTCGGTGTACACTGCTCGTTGACGCCAACATTTTTTTTGGAAGATAATAAAGAGCTTCATACTATGACGCCCACCCTCTTATACAACTTTTATGACCCCTCGCACTAAAATTATTTATTTTGTTTCTAAAGAAGTTCCTATTTATTCCTTTTAAAAGTAATAAAACGAAAAAAATTACAATACTTGCCCACTAAACTATGTGCATGATATGTATTTGCACTAAAACATTCAATTCTACCTTGATATTATATAGCAAAAGCTTGCTGTAAAGCAAGCAGGACTTTTGCCATCGAAAACGGATCTCGTCCAGAGAAGCGCCCACTTTTTGCTGAATGCTGAATCTGATTAATAGATTCGCGAGTCATTAATATCCATTTCCAGTTTATATTGCATATTTTTCATTTCGACCCTGATATGTACGTCTTTTCCTTCAGCTCTACAATAAAAATTCTATAAATTTTACAGGATGTGTGTCTATAAAAAAAAAGAATAGAAGCTGAACTCGCCGTTGCTCGCAGCTGGAACTATTTAAGATATGACACGTATATTTACTGTTTACTTGTCCTAAGTAAAATTTACCTCGCTTCCGGCCTAGGAAATAAAATCCCTTTTTAAAGTAAGCACTCGAAAAATTGTATACTCACAAAATTATGTAGAATTTTAAGTGAAACTGTCTTATAAATTTCACTGTATACATATATAAGAACTTAAATCAATGCTTGACCACAGATTAAAAAACTGGTCACCCATCAGATTGCCTTATTATATATCCGCACAAGTAGAAAAATTAATTTAAATTACTTTGTCGTAAGTCAATTAAAAAAAAAACCTTATACCTCGTCCCATGACTGAAAAAATGCATTCTTATCAAAAGTTCTTTTTGGTTTGCAGACGGAGAAGTTCTACTTGTAATACAAGATTATTTTATAAGTTAGACTTCAGAGGAGACATTTTGTATTATATTGTAATTACGTATTGGATAGTTCAGCTCGAAAAGCAGATGATCTGGTCATAAGTATGCCGGATATCCGATTGGATATACGAATTCAGCTCTTATTTTTTACATGGTATCCGGAATCCGGTTATCCGACAAAATCTCTATCCGGCACCATGATTCACTAAATAAAGGTTTGCTAAATAGTGACATTAGAGTTTTGACATTCCCTTAACTCCCTTACGAAAGCTTTGCACACACACGCGAACCCACACACAGTGCCTTGCTAGGGGAGGCGATTTTGTAAAGAGGGAGCGAGAAAACTGTTTTCTGAGCAAACCTTTTATTATTGAATCATGATCCGGCACATCCCTAGTTTCATACCAACAAGTGGACCTGTATGGTAGAGCTGGGATACTATCGATAGTATCGATAGTAATATCGATAGTATCGATAGTAATATCGATAGTATAGATAGTTGAAAACTGTCGCCACTATCGATCGTTTTTGAAAACTATCGATGTCGGTTTTAGCGAAACTTCTCTTTTTACACCTCTTAACAATTCATTAATTCACAATACAGTCGGCAAAAAAAATTTTTATTGGAATTTTTTTTTATTGGAATTTTAAGCAACTATAAGCTTACACTGAGTTATAGTAAAATTTAATAAGCTAATAAACCGCTTACACAAAATTTTTATAGAAATTCGAATTAAAAAGCTTGAAATTTTAATGATTTTGTAGTCTTTTATGTTTTGTACAACTTTTATAAAAATTTAGTAGACACTAAACGAAACAAAAAATAGTCAAAACTGCTAAAATGTTGCGGTGCTATTATTTTGACCAGTACTTTTTTCATTTTCTTATAATATGGTAAAATGTTGATAATTTCCTTTGTCCGGATTCTGATATGCGTCTCCGTATTTGATCTCAGTTGCACTTTTATAAGTATGAGTTGTCAATTTAAACGAATATCTTTTGTCTTGTTTGTTTTGTAGTATTAGAAATGTATTATTTTAGCCAATTTCACTTCTTTGCACTTCAAAAGGGACAAATATATGTAAATGTAATTCAGACGCATAAATTAATATGTTTATTTTATTATTATAAGAAGTTCTTTCTGATGCACTCTTTAATTTACAAAGTAATTTATAAATTTTATTAATTTATTAATTATTTAATTTTCAAGCAATTTAGCATTTCAATTCTATACCTTTCACGACGATAGTACTATCGATACTATCGATGTTTTCAACTATCGTTTCGAAAACTATCGAGTGGTGGTACTATCGATAGATACTATAAAGCTCTACTGTATGGTGTTAAAACGACAAAGGAATTGCAAACAACAGGAGAAATTTTCAAATATTGCGAAATTTGTTTTTGCATCAAATAAATACAAATTGCATCGTACAAACAAGTAAATTAGTAATTTTTTTTTAATCATCAACTTTTTACCTCTTCTAAAAATTTTTAATTATTTTTGATACATTTAAGGTAAACTTTTTCTTTTCTTAAACTCTTTATTTTGGCACCAATATTGAGCATTTCTATAGGTCAGGTCTTTTAATTTGGCACCTCATTTTTTAAATTCGAAAGAATGGTGCAGATCTGATGACCTTCACAAAAAATGCCTTCGAGATTTTAGATAGATATGACTTTTCGAATAGGTGACAACCCTAATCAAAAGCATTTTAAAATAAGAGTTTTCTTAAAACTCTTTCGTTTGACATTCATATTTTAATATTTAATCAACTTATGTACATTACAACTAAATTAGACTTGCAAACAGGTGGTTACCCTATTGAAAAGTATTTTATATCGAAAGCCCTCTTAAAGCTCTTTCGTTTGACTTTGTGATACGTAGTATATAAATTATCTGTTTATTTAAACTGAATTTGAATTTTTAAGCAGGTGGAAATCCTCCTACATATAGTATAGAAATGAAGCCTTTTAAAAACTATTTTGATAGAAACCCATATCGTAATAAGCCTGATAGCTTTGATGTAGAACTCCTGGAAAACTACTCCTTCACCATTCATGCCTTGCAGTTTTTATTCGCCTGTGAAGAATTTTACCCTTCCCTTCTTCCAACAACCCTCCCTACCCCATCCTCACTTGAGGGAATGTAGGTAGAGAAGGAGCTACTGGGAGCCATTTCGGAGGCGCAGTAATCTGTCCGTTCAGGGAGGAAACCAAACGCCTCTAGAACTCCACCATGCCCAGCTTTCGAGTCATTTAACCACCCAGTTTCCGTCAGCCTACTGACAATACGTGCTTCGACAATTCTGCCTACAATATCTACAGGCGTAATGTTCAACATGATGTTAAGTACAAAGTTCCTCAATGTTATGCTTCTACGACAGCTTCTTGTCCATGATCAGGCCTAAGTATTTGACCCTGTGGGGAGATGCAGATGGATATCTCCTAATGAGAGAGAAGAGCCACATCGAAAACCTTGAACTTCCTAGTAGCCAAGACCGGTTGCGTATTGCTGGGGTTGTCTGCGAAGTTGGTCACCCACCTAGTTACGCAGATGGCCGCCCACTTAGTTACCAATTTTAGTAAAATCTAACCATAACTGCCACATCATCTGCATAGGCTGTCACCCGACAGCCCAATCTTACCAGTTCTTCCAGAAGGTTGTTTACAACCACAATCCATAAAAGGGGAGAGAGATTCCACCTTGCTTCCCCACACACAGTTTGAAATGCTTTGTTCTAAGTCCAGAAATACCGTTATTGAGCAGTCACGGTTCCTAGATAAGAACCACTTCAACTCCACCTTGTTCAAGATGGGGCAAAAGATTGGCGGAAGCCGCTTTAGAGTATTGAAGATTAATCTTTCGGATCTTCATCCTCCAGAATCACCTATATGAGCGCTAGTTCCGCGCTATCCTCCTCGCCACCATCGAATAGCCGTCAGCTGAGCATTAGATAGCGCCGAGTCGATCTTAATGCTCATGGGGTCACATGGCCGGTGTCACACTTAAAGCAACTTTATTTTACATAAGCAATTTTATCTTATATCGTATATGATGCATATTTTCCTATCCCGCCTGTATTTTGACGGTGAAAAAGGGCGCGTGAAAAAACTTGACGAAAAAGACGCGTAAATATGTATTTACTCTTAGGAGAATTTACATACTGTTACACCCGCAAACATAGTTGACCGCGAAAATAACTTACGCGTCTTTCTTCGCAGTCAACTCCATATGTTAATAGTCTTTCTTCGTTTAAGTTTTTTTTAGATTCTTTTTTCGTGGTCAACTTTTGAGCTTGCGTCTTTTTTTGTGAACCAATACATATGCATTCAGGTATATCCCTGCAGGCAATTTATCTAGTGCAAAAATAGTTCAATAGGTTTCCTTTGCCACAACACTAGTTTCCGCTCAATCTCCGAACAACGGCTTCAGCTGTCTACTTTATAATGGAGGTGTCATTGGCGGTGGACAGTTGACAGTATTTGTAGATAGTTCAGAGATAAACGGAACGAAAACTCTTTTTCGTGGACGAGTGTTGCAGCCGATCGACCCGTTAGCCGATGTTGCTTAAACAACAACAGCGCAAATTTTGTTCGTGCTCGTTGATGCTTAACAGATAAACGAATCGTAGTTAGATTTGAATTTTTTCAACTTTGTCCAGTGTGCCTCATCGCATAACAAAGCAACCAGTCTAAGTCATATCCTGTTACATATGTATATACTATGTCTGAACTAGTAACTTTATTTTATTAACACCAATAATGACGTCAACCTTGAAATCCAAAGGAAAGTCACTCTTGCCAACAAGTGCTACTTTGGGCTGAGTAGGCATTTAAGAAGTGAACTCGTCATGCATAAATAACACTCTTTAAGTCACTCATAATAGCCCAGAAGCATGGACAAAGACAACATCCGATCAGGCGGCTCTTAGAGTATTCGAGGGAAATATTTTGGGGAAGATTTTTGGTGTTTTACCCATTTGCGATGGCGAGTATCGCAGACTCAGAAACGATGAGATATATGAGCTTCACAACGAAATGGACATAGCGCAGCGTAGAGTCCGACCGATTCCCAATTTGTGGCCGATTCCGATGCCGATTAATCGGCCCTAGGGTAAAGAATCGGCTGATGCCGATTCCTTAAAAAAAACTACCTCAATATACATAAATTCATTCAAGAACAAATGTTTTTGATAAACTTTTATAATAACAAAAGAAAAACATAAACAAATAACATTACAAAACAAATAATCATTCAATAATCTATTCACTTATTTATGTATGTACATACATATGTACATAAATATGAATTAAAAGCAGTATATCGTTTATGTATACATATCATTGCAATACTTTGCTCCATAGTATTTTTCTTATTCAATGTTAAAAAAAAAAATAGTTCATTCGAAATCACGTCTCCTATAAATGATTTCCACCAAGCCTTAACTGCAGTTTATGCGTACTGGAAAAAAGAGATTACAACGGGAAGGTGATAATTCCACCTATTAAGTAGAAGCAAACGAAAAGAAAAAAGCAAAAACTAAGAAATACACCTTGGCGATTACCCCATGTTAAAATTCTTGGCACTTATCTGATCTCTTAACTGCAGTTAAGCCTTCGTGGAAATAGGTTGTACTCATAGTAGTAAAAATATACAGCTTCTGCTGACTATAAAGGTATTGTATTGAATACAAAAGATTTTTAATGATAAAAGTGTTTTTTTTTTGTCTAGTGTAGCGAATTAAAATACAGCGGCTCCACGATGTCATTCAAATGAACACAGACGCTCCAGCGCCAAAAGTAGTAAGCTCGGAAACCGCTGGTGGTAGCAGAGCAAGAGGAAGGGGAACTCTGCGTTAGAAAGACCAGGACTTCGCTTCCCTTGGCATTTCCAAATGGCGTCAGTTGGTTACAGGCGGTTACAGTGCCCAAGAAGAAGAGGAAGAAGAATTACCCAAAGGATAGATTATACATTTTGATCACTTGTATTAATTGGCTTAACTAAATCTAAGGTGGCCGCTTTCAAAATACATTCTAAGCCTTAAATAAATAGGACCAAAAGAAATTTTCGGAAATGGAAAAATATTTAAAATATTTTTTGCAGATAAAAGAGCTATATATACTAATGTATGCATGTACTGTAGGTATGTTAGTATATAAAAACAATCGTCAATGGCAACAAATTGGCGGTTCGACGACTTATTGCAGTGGTGAGAAATTTGCAACATAATTTTATTTTATTATATTAATTTGTATGTCATTTTAGGAATATGTTATTATTATTATTCCCAAAAGTCAACAGGGTTCTCCAAAAGCATTTAATTTACGTCAAAGGTAGGAGTGAAAAGATAGGAAGCGCCAGGGCGAGAGAAATAATTAATTTCGCCTTGGGTGGACGTTTTAGAGCTACTGGTAATAAGAAATCGATGCGATGGGGATATTACCGACAATAAATTTTGTTGCTGAGAGCGAGAGGTTTTCTTATTGCCGCAACAAAAATTGTCTGGTGGGATGTGTAAGTATGGATATCGGAATGCCGTTTGTATCTTGGAAATGTATGTCAACAAAAATACGAAAAAGATAAAACGAAGAAACAGTATACGGACTAGAAATTGTAAAACTGCTGGGCAATCAAAAGTTGTAACACATAAATAACAGAATTCAATTGCCAAAGTCACGTGACAACCACTTCCATGTGGGTAGGTATCATGCGCATGAGTACATACAGTGCCGGCTTTACGGTGGGGCAACCAGTGTGGTCACCCGGGCGCCGGAAAGTAAGGGGCGCCGCTCGCAAGCGAGTACCCAAAAGATAATTTAGGTAGGCCTTCTTATGTAAGGCCATTCTAAGAGGCATACCCCAAAAGGGCTGAAAAAAGTGATTCCGTGCATGCCTTCTAGAAGGGCGAATGCATAAATTTAAATTATTTAGCATTACAAATGCATTTCAATAAACATTTTAAGTTGCAATAACACATATTTGATATAAATCTTAAGATGTATGATTTTTACAAATTGAAGAAGCAACTTTAAAAGAACTCCTAGAAAAGGCCTTTTGAAATATGTCCTATAAAAACCCTTTTGGAAGGCCTTCCATGGGTAGCGAAAGAAGAAGCCCTTCAATTTGTGGCACTCCATACTAAAAAGAAAGGAGAAAGGGATGTAGAGTGGAAGTTCTCTTGACTCTCAGGAGGGCCTTTCGGAAGGGCTTTTTACTCCTTAAATTATGTACCCCAACTGGGCTTTCATATAAATGTAGTGACGGGCTGAGGAGCTTGACGCAGGGTTTGAAATGCTCAAGCAATACTAGCAAAGGCAACGAAAATATGCTGATGCCGTGTTTCTGAAGTTGTCTTGCAAAAGCGGTATTCATGCTTTTGCTTTGGCTTCGAAAAAACGAACAGCCACAGCAACAGCACGAGAAGAGCTGAGAAGCAAATGATTGTTTGCTTTCCGGCAAAAATCACGGCTGCCACACGACAAAAAAATTTCTGACCAGAATTTACAAAAAAAGTTACCAAGTAAAAAAAAGTTTTATTATACAATAAACTGTAAAAACAAACCTCGTTTATTTGCCATAGATAAGATATGGGTACAGTAAAAAGTTTCATTAAAAGAAAACTAAGCACATTAATTTTACACATGAGGCCATGAAGGCTAGAGGAGGCTATCTACAAAAATTTTTTTTAGTAATATGAGGAAGAAGGATCTATAAAAAATAATGCGCAATCTGCTCTTAAACCTCCTTTTTTCATTTCCTCTATATATGACCAAAGATCTGTCAATAAGTATTGAACGTGTGGCATATGTATTTTGTGATATCAATTCGCGGCTCGGCAATTTGCGTTGCATTTCGAACAAATGAGATGTGGAATCACCAAACATATATATAATAAAAAGTATAGATAATTTTGAATAAAATAACATTCAATTTAGATTAGAGTGCCATGCCTCGTCTATTGGACTTTAAAGCTCTCAACACAAAAACATGTAAATACTGACGTGATATTCTTATTTATTTATTTATTTATCAATCAGTCTATTTAACAATCAAGTTTAGGCTAGGGCATCAAACTAAGAATATTAGTAAAACTTGACTTAGGTAGAGAGAAATCAAGGTCCATAGTAGCTGAGATCTGGTTAAATTCACAAATTGAAAATTTCAGCATAAAAAGGCAGGGAAGCACGCAGATACCTCCTCGGTACATTAAAATTTATTCTACCCAAAAGCTGTGGACAGTCACAAGATCCTTGGATAATGCAAAAAATAAAAGTTAAAGACAACATTAGTTGCGTTCGATAACAAAATTAGCCAACACCAGCCAACAATCAAAATCAAGAGAGTAAGAGAAAATTCTCTCCCAATGAGAAGAAAAAGCAAAAAAGTAAACGAACAGGAAATTAGCCATTACTTGCAAAAACCGGAAGAAGAAGACACACCAGCTGACTTTGTTTATTTTATTTGTAAACAAACTGAAATTCATGTTGCCTCCATGTAAGAAAAAAGGAAAGTGAACGTTCAATGTTCGCCAGGAACATTTGTAGAAGTAAAAACTAGTTGGCGCTATCATAAAATCACATAGCAGGCAGCCAAAAAGCATATAAATAACAAAACTCGAAAAATGCAATTTTGTTTGTTTACAAAAATCGCAACCATATGTTTTGTGATCATATGTTTTCGTGTTGGATAATTTTTGCTGACTAAAATTTTGCCAGTACAAAATGAACGCTTCTCTTGCATCAAAATGAACGCTTGCTCTCTCAATTTTTGTGTGTTTGATAATTTTTTGTCGTTATCGAACGCCATCCAGTAAAAATTTGGAAAAACTATTACAAATTTTTGACTTGTGGAACGCAACTATTGACCTTCTTTTATGCAACGATTTTAGATTGAGCAGCGATAAGCGCGCATTATATGAATGTATGGGATCAGAGAGGCGTAGTGATCGTAAGGCAAATTTGAGAAACACTTTCTGAACGCGTTCAATCTGGTGGAACGAACGCCAGATTATTGCTGCACACTCCAGATGAGAGCGTACGAAAGAGGTATATAGCAGTTTTAAAGTGCACGGATCGAAAAATTTAGTGGTTCTTGGTTGTTACGAATAACTTTACATTTAGTTATAGTTAATTGTAATAAATAAATAAATAATATTATCGAGTACATATGTACATGTACCACCGCACCAATGCGTGATTCGCCCGGGGCACCTTATTGGTTAAATCCGACCCTGAGTATACATCTATGTACATTTAAGTATATCGCATTGCATATATTGAAATAAAGGTATATACATACACATATACCTACCAATTTGCATAAATACATAAGTACATATCAAACCATGTACACATATAAATATTTACTGTATGTAGTATGTACCCAGCAAAATCGCGACTACTCCATGTATGCATGAAAAAAGTACTTCCTAAGGGTCAAAGAGTACTCCTAAATTAACCACAATGCATATAACAAATGTGATCCAATTAACATTGCGACGCCCTAGGGTAGGACCACATACTACAGCTATGCATTACATTAGAGTAGCACAAAACTACTCCAAAGAAAGAAAATGAATCAAAGTGATTTTTGGTTAATATAATAATATCATTGATGATATATTTTTCGTTTTGTACACGCTTTTGTTCTGCACTTCACAGATGCTTTTTCATTGTTCGGAGACACAAAACAAAAATTGTTATCATTTTAACATGATGCCTCTGACGAGATTCAGCTACAGTCGTTCTGTCACTTTGTTTTCAGTTGTTCAAATTCAATATATTTTCTTCGTCGTTTGATTTGGTTCTTCACTTCGCAGATGCCTTTTCATAATTAAGAAAACAAAAATCAAAAATAACAATAAAGAATTACATGTTGTTGCTGGATAACACATAACAGCAAGATCTTTACACCTTTAGCTACAGCCAGACATATAAATGTACTTTCAAATGTTCAACTTCAATCACATTTCTACAATCGGTATATTTACCATGAAAAAATTAAGCAATAACTTGGTTGAAAAAAAACAGCGTGCTTTAGGCTCAGTGTAGGTATTACGATCGTTCAAACCAGGGCTGCGGAGCAAAGGTATTTTATTTCGCTTCGAGCTCCGCTCCCAATACAACACTTTTTTAACCGACTTCAAAAAGAGGAGGAGGTTATCAATTCGTCGAAATATTTTTCATGTATGTTACCGCAAAACTTAAGACCACGTGGTACCTCAAGGGTGGTCCCATAATAATTTGGTTTAGATCCGATCATTAGATCATGAAGGATTTACTTCTTTATTTTTGCTTCAAAATTACTTGTTATTTGCTAATTAAGGTAGATATCGATATTCCTTTGAAAATTTCTTTGATGCAGAAAGGTATCTGGTTGCTGTAGGAGATATCTGCATCCAAACGAAAATTAAAGCAAAAAAATTTCGCTGGCGGTTAGGGCTTGTACGCGATACCTGTACTCTTGAAAAATATCGAAGAAAAGTACCGATGCTACAAATGTATCGGAGAAAAGTACTCGATACTTACTCATATCGAATTCATTGTAACATTCCGTAAAACTAATATAAAACCTTTACGTTGTCTGCCGCCGTTCGAGTACTTTCTAATCACAACTTACCGAAAAAGAAGCCGTAAATATTGCAAAATTTGAAAATTTGACTGGTATGGGAAAGCAGTAATTGACAGTTTCTTTATTAGCCAACTTCACGTGTTGCCAAAGCCGCATCAGCATGATTCATATAGTATGTATTGTCAGAACCAAAATTCAGAATTTTTGGAAAAGTAAATTATACAGTATAGTTTGCGTGATAGGTGCTCCTCCATTATTTGGTTCCATAGGGATTCGGATACCTTCCTCATTGAAGTAGCAAAGAAAATTCGCTTAAGTACTTTTTTCGGTTAAGCGCACAAGTTTTTCGTGCAAAGAAGGATGGGCAGCTAAGTAAAATATACACTACTTTTACCGCGTACTCGATACTCACCTAAGGGAAGGATTCGAGTACAAAAATTACTCAGTACCTCAAGAAAATATCGAGTATTTATTCACTCGTATCGGAACAACACTAATTCCAGCCACCACCTCTGCATTGCTTTCCTGGAATATCAACTCTGATTTAAAAAAAATCCTGCTGTTCAACATTGGTTGTTTGGTATGACATTACATTCCAAGGCAATTGTTTAATAGCGAATTTAGATTTTCGCCGCGGTACTTCTTAATGTCAAAATGATGTGTTTGTTGTAATATGAATTCACCTTGTTTACAACAAACACATCAGTTTGGTATTCAGAAGTGCCTTGTATGAATTCGCCTTGAGTATGAATTTAAATTTTCAATAAATTCAAGAAGAAATAACATAAAAGTAATAAGAAAAGCTTTCCAATAAATTCAAGAAGACAATAAAATACAAGCATCCATTCGGCTGCAACTTCCGTTGGGAAAACAAGCATGAAATATGTAATTAAATTCATTGCCTACTTTATTATATATAAAATCAATAAGAACTTACACATTAAATCAATTAGAAATCTCTGTGGAATTTTCTTCATTTGTTTCGCCTATATTACCCCTTAGCTTAGAAACTTCCCATAGAGAAAATCTTCTTCCTGATTCAATAGAAGATGCCTTTATTCTACAGTCGAAATGTCGGGACTTGAGCACCGCTTTCACAACTGCAGAGGATTCGGACATAAATGGATTGGAGCATTAAGAAAAGTTAAAACAATTACGGCGTATTAAACCTGCAGCCGACAAACTGCCACTGGAGGTTCTTCAATGTCATCGATGTCTTTCCTAATGTTTGGATTTCCCTTAGAATTTTGTTGAGCGGGGAGAGAATTTTTTCGAAACTGAAGCTCATCAAGACGTACGTACTTAAAATCTACTTTGTCCCAAGAAAGAACGCTTTATCTATCTTATCTATCGAAAACCCCCATCAACAAATTTCCTCAAGCCAAAGTGCGCAAAGTAAGTTTTTTGTAATTGATATTCTTGATTATAAAAAAAAATTTAAGACTTAAGTTTCGACTATTTTTGCAATACATTGATTACCCTATAAAAAAAAGATACCGAGGTGATAAACATTATTATCAAAGGGCGCCTCATTCCATTAGGTCGGCCCTGTAAGGAGCAAATGATTTTTTTAGCTAGCTCTTTGCTCCAGCTCCGCTCCAGCTTAAATCCTTTGCTCCTTGCTCCTTGCTCCTTTACTCCGCTCCGCTCCGAAGCCCTAGTTAAATCACGAGCAATGATCGGGTAACAATAAGGTGCAGAGACATGAGTTGTTCCGCTACAGCATTACAGAGGAGCACTTTGCAAGTACTCTAATATGCCACAAAAAGACTATATGGAAAAATGATTTTTGCAGGGTATATGTGCCCATTTAGGAACATAAGCCCATAAGTATAACATTCATTTACGTTGATATAAGCACAAGTGGTATATTGAACTTTAAGCTAAGAAATGCATTTCAAAAATGATTCATAAGAGCGACTATTTGTATTTTATATATGTTTCGACACTTATTTTAAAGTCAATGAAGATAACCAGTGATGGTATTTTTGGCTATGGGTTATATAAACACATACATATATACATACATACATACATACATACGTGAGTATTTGCATACAAAATTCTTTAATTAATATCTCCGATGATGATGATAGGCGGCGATGGGCCACGCAACCTGTTGCTTGTTCAACTTAATTGAAAAGTTGTATATAGAATTGAAAAGTAGTCGAACTTAATTGAAGATCAATTGTAATGGGTAGAGTGAGAAAATACGAAGGAAATGTAGTAGTGTGCGCAAAATTGGACGATAAATCAATAATCAAGCAATGATTGCGTTTATTAAACGGTACCACTCAATAAATTTACATACATACATATGTGCATACTTATATGTCTGCATATGCATAAACATATGCTTATTGAATGAATGTAATTAATTTTTGAATAAATTGATTACACCCTATCTACTTATTAGTAAAGAGCAGAGGAAATTGATCTGTTAGGTAATTAGTAAGCTTGAAATATAAACAAAATATTACAGGGGACCTTCCTTAAGGTATCTGAAGGTAGTTTAGGCTGATCTGAGTTCATTGTGGCGCTCATGTTCCCATCTCTAGATTATTACAATACTTAGGATAATCCAATTAGTCCTTCTATCGAAATCCTAGAAGCTTTAGGAGAGCTCTGAACTTCAGGCGAGCTCTGGACTCGCGTGTGAATTAGTTATATGTAAATACCACTATAGCTCTTGCAGAAATGGCAGCCGTAAAGCTTTGTCGGCCGCTGTGGTGTACGTAAGCAGTGCGCGCTTCCGCTCGGCGACGCCTGCGATCAAGCCTTGGTCAAAGCAACATCGCAAATATATAGAAAAAAGTGTCGTCCCTCGGCAGGCAATGGCAAACCTCCGAGTGTATTTCTGAGATGAAAAACAGCTTCTCAAAAATACAATCGCCGTTCGGAGTTGGCGTAAAACTGTAGGTCCCTCCGCTTTGTGTGACAACATCAAGGCGCACGCCACAAATCGGAGGAGAAGCTCGGCCAAACACTAACATATGTGTAAGCGCCAATCTATTATTATATACCATAAAATATTTAATGACTTTGAGCCTTAACATTTGTATAAAAAGGTTTAATAAAAAGTTGAAAATTTTTGTTTGTTATTAATAAAGTTAGTTGAAATTTTATAATTTTTGTACAAAGTTTGCAATGTGAATTTATATAGTGCTGGTTATATAATATTCCAGGCTTTTATAAAAAAATAATAAACATTACATAAAAGACAGAAAGAGCCCAAGATAGCAAACGTGCCAGCAACGTAATCAACTGACCAAAAGTATTTAATATTTAGTTGGTACACCGAATTCTTTCCATTTTCATTAGCTTTATAAATCTGACTCATTTATTTTCCTACGTTAACTTCCTTTGTATTGGCATGAATATAAATATGGAAACATATATATATGTAAATATTTATGTACATATATACAGCCGCTGCAATGACTTCAAAGGTTGGTGTACGCAAATTAAAACAAAATAAGTATGAAAAAAACCAAACTCCTATTTCGGTTAGCCACGCGGAAATGTTGCGAAAATTATATTCGAAGATACTAAACTAACTAACTAACTAAACAAACAGGCGCATGGTATATCACGTGAAATTATCGCTGCATGGAATGATAAACATGCCACTCTTAATTATATACATTGGGGTGGTCAAAAATAGGTAAAGTCGGAAAGTTAATGCTCTCATCCTTTAGGATTGTTTTATATCGAGTGGTCGCTCAAAGCACTCCACGTTTTCCTCGAGTTTTATATGAAAAAACAATTTTCGTAGAAATGGTGTGGGATTCTTGAAAATCAATAATTTTCGATCGGAAAACTCTGTTTCTCTTTAGGAAACTTCCAGTAACAATATCCAATTGTTTATTTAACCATTTTTTAATACTAAAGATTTTTTATTTATCCTCCATTGCATTTTCAGGCATTTTCTGGGAGTTTTGGCGGACTCATAAAATAGAGTTACTATGAAAAAATGGTTAAATAAATAATTGGGTATTACCTAATATTGGAAGTTTCCAGAAGAGAAACAGAGTTTTCCGATCGAAAAATATTGATTTTCTATACCATTTCTACGAAAAGTGGTTTTTTCAGCGACCTCCAAATATTGTTTGATTTCAAAAAAAAAAAAAAAAAAATAGCGGAAATTTTTTCGGTATAGAACAATCCCTGGGGGAGAGCAAAAAAAAATCGGACTTTATTTTTTTCACATGCATTTTTGGACCACCCTAATATACATACACATTTCATATCACGTCTAACACATCAAAAACATTAAATTCATGTCAACATTGTGAGCACAGTCCTGCGTAGTTTTGCTTTATAATTCAATGTTAATTTTATTCTAGTCACCATTAACTGTTCTAATGCTAATAATATGTATAATAAATTATCTTCCCGATTTGATAAAAACCATGCACCTACATACATATTATAAATTTATGTAATAAGCCATTAATTTATGAGATTTTCTTGAAAATTCGTGACTGAGTTTAGCAATAAAATTTTATTTATACGAAAAAA
>NW_023461782.1:0-23101 GCF_013731165.1 Rhagoletis pomonella
CTTTTTATTGCTTTATTGGGCTACATAATTGTATGTGCAAACATACATATAGTACATATAATTGTGTGTATTTTTGTTTATTCGTTGCTTACAGCTGAAGCTTTGAGGGTGAACGAGCGATTGGCCTGATTGGCCCACCTCGTGCGCTGCCAAAGGTGTGATTAGCAGTCAAACTGGCCACTTTGAGTGGATCTTTGTAAGCATGTATTTATGTATATTAGGGTGGCTCGGCAAAAAAATGTGGGTTTTCCACCAGCGTTATAGAATTTATTATAGTTTAAGATCTCCGCCCAAATATTCCGGAAAAATATTAAGATTTACGTGAACTCGTCCAATTCGATATAACCTCCAAAAATCGCATTATTTTAGTTCCGTTTATAACATTTTTATGCAAATCTTTTAAGATTCAACTTTTTTATCATCTCATGTGATTTATTGGAAAAATTTATTTCAAAAATTAACTTAACTAAAAAAAAAACTTTTTTTTCGGATATTTTAAATTTTTTCTAACTCACGTAAATTTTACTCTTTTTCCGAAATATTATGGCAGAAGTCTTGAAATTTTATAATTCCAACAGAAAAACAGTACCGACTTTTTTTTTGTACGTAGAGTGATCCACCCTAATATATATAAAGATATGTATAAACGTATTTTTGTACTTATTAAATGCCATACATGAGCTCAATGTTTTGTTGACTTAAGTGAATTGGTTAAAGTTTTTCACGCATCGTTGAACTTTCTCGGAGTTGCTGGCGTTTTAGAAGAATATTGGTGGGTAAATATACGTGTATGTGTGCGTACCCTTTGGAATAAGCAGGAAAAGTCTCGAAAAAATAGTACCCAATCGAAAGATTAAGAAAACGGTTGGTTTCTATAATAAATTAACAGTACTTTGTTTTGCTTTGGATTAAACGTTTGACGCAAGAAATAGGAAGAAAAATTTAGCTGATAAAATTGTAAAAAAAGATGTGAAAAAGTATAATTAAAAGATGTTACAGGTTATGAAATCATCGGAATATCTTTTTATGCATGTTACCGGATAACTTTGGACAACGGGAACCGTTTTCGATAATTATTTTTTTTTTAACGGAAAGTTGGTATCTCAAAGGTGGTTGCATACTAATTTGGTATAGATCTGATCATTTCATCATGAAGAATCGGTTGTGTTTTTGGTTAAAAATTATTTGTTTCGTTATTTTTCAAGCCATTTCGTAATTCTTTTAACGCCGACCATATTGGACTTTCTTGAATCTTTTAGGATTTTTTTCTGTATTTTTCGGATTGTTTTACATTTTTCTAGCATCGTTCCGTAAGTTATTTTGCGTTTTTGGCATCTTTTCCTGGTTCTTTGGACCATCCGGGACTTTTTATGCCATTCACTCGATTTAAGGGCTTTTGAGATTTTCTGAAAAGTTTTCGAAACCGTATGGCATCTTTTCAGGTTTCTTCGAGACCGTTCAGGATTTTTTTTGGACCATTCCAAAATTTAAGGGTTTCTGGGATACTTTCGATTTGTTTTTAATTTTTTAAGGATCTCTGGTTAATTTTCGGGTTATCTGCCGGATATTTTTGAGCATTTCCGAATTTTTTTTTTGGAGGCTCGTCGCAGTTTTTTGAGCTTTCAGAACTTTTGGGTAGTTTAGTAAAATTTTCAAGAATAATAGGCCAAGTTTTATTTGTTATGAAAATGAATAATTTTTCTGGTATTTTTTTTGGTGCTTTTTGGCCTCTCTTGGAGTAACTTATGCCATTAGTCTTATATTGGCATTTTTGGGTGGGAACAATTCAAGAGCTCTATGGGCTTATGGTTTCTTTGTTAAAAACTGCGAAGCTTTTTGTGACCATTCGCGAATTTTTGAGGATTTCTAAGTTTTTTTTTTTTGCTTTTTGAAACATTTGGGTTTTGTTTGGCACCGTTCCAAGTTGTTTGAGATTTTTCTGGGGCATTTGGAGTTTTTTCAATGGTTTTAAGGATTTTACGGGTCGTTCGGAATTTTTAGCGAATTTTTTTTACTCTTCGGAAGAGTCCGGGAGTTTTCGCAATCTCTAACTTTTGAAACTAAACTTCTCAGAATTTTTACGAACATTTTTGAAACCGTTCGGAATTTAACGAATTGAGTTCAACAGTTTTGGGGATTACTGGTACGTTTTCGATACATTTTTGGGGTTTTTGGGAAACTTATAGGACATTTTCAGGGCTTTCCGGAGTTTTTTTTTTGAGGGGAGGGGGGATTTTTATGAGACCGTTCGCTGTTTTCTTAGAGGTTATTGGAATTTTTTGTAGACCGTTCGGAATATTTTGTGGATCATTTACAAATTCTTCCAATATTTCTAAACGTTTTGTGATTTTTTCTAAATTTTTGATCTAAGTACCGCAAAAAACTTAAGAAATTGCTTTTGTATGAAAATTGGTCGAAACACTCAGAATAAAGCCTGTATCTTCCTTAAGTCAAATAAAACTTTTAAAATAAAATATCATATCACTAAAGCAGATATGTACGTACATAGAATAATAAATTATCTTTTATTCAACGAAATTTTCCCATTTCATCTCATTGCAGTGACCCCATTTGGGAATTATCTGAAAAACAACAAACAACCGTCCTCAGCGCATGCGACCACTACGAATGCCAGTAAATTGATACCGACAATTGTGACGTCGCAAAAAAGTCCGCAACACCACCAACAAAACCAACAAAAGTTACACAAACAAATGACAGCGAAACGTAAAAATTCAAATTCAAATGAGATCAACAACACCAGCAGCGCGAACACTGCGGCGACAGAAGCGCCACCTGCCAATACGATGACAACGACGTCAACACCAGCGACCGCGACTGCGACTGCGACTGCGACAGCAACGGTTGTGACGTCAGCGACAGCAAATAGCGGCACGATCGCTGCCAATAATGGCCCCTCACCACCACCACCACCACCACCGGCAGCAGCAACAAAAGCAACGAGGCGAGAGGCACAAAAAAGCAGCAGCAGCAGCAACAACGGCGAGGATGAGACTGATGTGATCGGCGATCTGGTGGGGCATTTCGGCAAGTGGCAATGCCTGATGACAATGTTGTTGTCGCTGTTTCAGGTGCCCAATACATTTCACATAGCGTCGCCAATCTATCAGGTGAGTCATGGCGCGGAAGTCAAAGCAATGCACATCATTGGTGTGGTGGGTTACTCATACGCCCCGGTGAGCGGTAGCGGCGACATGTGTGGGGCATTGAAACTGTATACAAATTAAATTGTGTTTCCGCCAAAACCGTTTATTTATTTTCTTGTGCGGTTTTTGGTTTTTTTCTTCAGGCGATCAACAAAAATTTTTGGTGCAGTCGACCGCCGCATTTGCAAGATTTGCCGGTGGATGTGTGGCGCAATTTGAGTGATTCGCAAGACAATTGCTTTCAGGCGAACATTGACTGGAGCAAAGTGCACAACGATAGTATACGGTTGCAGGTAAGTAAGTAAATGCACATGGGTACATTAGGGTGCCTCAATAAAATTTTTTGCGATTTTTCTAACAAAGTTATAAAGTTTATTATATTCTAATGGCCTTGCTCATAAAAAATAAAGTAGGTTTATAAATTGACGTTGTCATAAATTTTTCAATTTCATAAACCTTTTTTTAAACTACTTTACTTTTTATGAATATGGCCATAAGACTTCAGCCAAAATATTTCGTAAACATATTAAGAATGACGTGCGAAGGGAAAATACTTCTAAAAACCTCATTATTTTGATTCCCTTGATACAATTTTTTTTTTAAATTTTTAGGCAGACCTTCGATTTAATGTTAGACTCATCTATCATCTAAGGTGATTTTTTAAAAAAATATTTTTTTTTAATAAATTTTATTTAAAAAAGCTAGATTTTTTGAGGTATGTATTTTCAAATCGGTCCACTCGCGCAAATCTTAATATTTTGAAATATTTTTACACAAGTCTTATGATATAATACATTTTATAATTCTCATGGAAAAACAGTATCGAATTCTTTTTTTGATGAATAATGATGCACTCTAATGTACATACATACATCCATACAAGTGGCTAATCTTTAAAACAAGCAGCACTGGAGAATATGTACAAGAACAACAAGTGTAGCATCACAATTAAATACTTCGCATTCACTAAGAATCTGCTGAATAGAATCACAGCAGCCACTGCTTGTCTTAAATCCACCATGCATGTAGATATGTGCATGCTTGTGTGTGTGTGTTCTTCAGTTGCATTCTTGCTGCTGTGCACTCGAGTGCGAAATTCCAACTAATTCGCAATTTCATGTCTGCTCTCTTCTTTCCTCCTTCCTCCTATCTCTTACGCTCGTTGCCATTATTACCCCAACTGTGTGCACCGATGCGTGGCCGTATTACTTCGCAAACACACAAACACATATACACACACCTCCCTCCATCATCAGCCAGCCTTACAACAACAATCGAGCCAACACCAACAGCAGTCACATGGCGTACATGGCAGCTTGCCTCACGACCCCTCGGCGGCAGTGTCTACTTTTCAACACAATCTTATCTTATCACCGCTGGCCGTCGTCCAAAATGCCACACGCATCGCCTGCTCGGCTTGGGAATATGACAGCGATGATAATTTGGGCAACACATGGATTTCGCAGTGGGATTTGGTGTGCGACAAGGAGTACTTTAAGAATGTGGCGGAGATGTTCTTTCTATTGGGTGCGGCAACAGGTGGCATTTTGTCGGGCTATTTGTCGGATAAATTTGGCCGCAAAAAAATGCTTTTCATATCAGCAACGCTGCAGACGATATTTGGTAAGTTTTGGAATGAAGAAGTTTTGGCAGCGGGGAAAATTAAATAAGAGCTGTTTTGCTTAAACGTTTATAATAAAACCGTTGCAATTTTCCTTGTGCGCATATCAAGTGAAAACTGCTTAAAAGAAACAAATATTTTTGATGAGGTTTGCCGCCTGTTTGAAAAATTTTGTTTAATTGAATAAATAGAGTTTTCACGTATCAAAACAGCAAAAACTAAAAAAAAATTAAATTAAATTAAATATTACAAATGAAAAATGTTTGAGATAGCTTTACTAAACAATCTTTTTGAAAGGTTGCCACCTCTCCAAGGGCCTTAAGAACACGGCCCAAATATAACCCTGAAATATGAAAATTTTAATTTTTAGATTATTGCAAAATCGTTGTTTCTTAGTTTTTATTTTATCGGCCAAGAATAAACATTATGCTACGAAGTTATTTTTTTCAAAAAAAAGAAAAAAAAATCGTTGTTTTGGATTTCTAGTTTTTTTGATCATTTATAACCAAATTTATGGAGAGTGTTTTTTATGACTGATTTAAATCCCTTATGATCAAAAAATTTAATCTGAAAATAATTATAATGGACATCACTAAATTCAAAATTAATTATAAAAATTTTTTTGAAAAAATAAACAATCCACAAATAACGATTTTTCTTAATTGAAAAAGTTATAATCAAAAATAACAATCAAAAAATTTATCGATAAAATGAAAGTCCAAAAAAAAACGATCATTATTGATCGAGGAACTTAGAAGTCATAAAATAATTGGTAAATTTGATCGGAAGATAGAAATTCGGTTTTGACGGCTAAATTGGAATTTTAATTATAAAGATTAAAACCGTTACGGTTCCTGCCCAAGAATGCCTTATCTTTTCTTTAGAGTCTCTTGTGCTTTTCATGGCGCAGAATTGTTACTGACTGAGGGACCTTTCTCTCGGCCTGATAATCGATGTGTAAGTAGGTTCACATCCTTCACTGGCATTGCATTCTAAAGCATTCTATTCACAAATTTTCGGTATCCTTCGATACTTCTCGGAATTATTTCGGAGTTTTTTCTGGATTTTCGAGAACATTCGGGGTTTTTTTCGGAAATATAAAAATTAGTTGTTCAAGTTTTTTTTTTAGATTTATCTTTATTTAGTAGGTTTTCTCCTTAGTTTATCTATTTATTATATCGAGCCCTAACCACACATTATTCTGACTGCTATAAAGTTAATTCTGCCCAAAAAGGTTATTTAACTCACTTTCGTAAATGCATTCTCTCTGTGAAATCATTATTTCGTTACGACCTTCTTCATATTTCTAATACAACTGAATATCCTTGCTCTGTTGCGGCTTTTCTTTATTTGCTTGCAATTAAATTTCAACCTTTTCGCATTTAAAGTTGACTTTGACATATACCACAACGTCAACGTCAATAATGTTAAAGCAACAATGAAAAAACAAGAACAAACGAATACTGCAACAACCACATCTACATACATATGTACAACCACATCTTTGACTCAAGCAACTCAACAAAGTCTGATGACTACTTTTACCTTTGATAGGAAATGACTATGAACTTGACAATCAAAAGCAGCTACAACTACATACAAACATACATAATATAAGTTAGCATGCATATATGTATATATGTGTGTACATATAAAGGCCACAAGTACACACGGAAAGACCGCATTCATCCTTTATCGATTGTCGATTGGATTTCCAGCATTGCTGGTCCAGTGCTTAGACACTACTCACAAAAGACATTCGAAATTATCCTTTCAATGACTGCAAGTGGTTGCTGTATTATGTACTTGGTTAGGTTCTGACATATCTGTGTTCGTATGGAAAAGTAGCTTATGTCGAAAGGCTGGCTTTAGTATAAATCGGCATTCACAGCATACGATTTCGAATGACTTACGGGCGCTAAGCCGTTAAACAACTTTTAGCAAATAAACGTGCAAGAAATAGTTCCGGTACTAGCAAGTCAATACTCTTTTAAAGTCTCATCAAAAAATTCTTTGTCGTTAAAAAAAAAAAAAAAGGGAATGACGCATTATACTAAAGCCGGCCTTTCGACATAAGCTACTTTTCCATACGAACACAGATATGTATGTATCTATGCAAACAAGTGAGTACAATACCGCTCGTATGCCATAGAGGATATTCACAAATATTAGCTGATGCATTCATACAATAACGGAATTCCTCGAGATGGTAAGGTCAGTGAAGACCGACCTGCACACATTTTTAAGGCTTGTAAAGAAGCCCTCCACTTAGAAATTGCTTAAGGTAAGGACCTCGTCCTGGCGTAGGTAATAGCTTGCGGTTGAAACGAATTTAATAAGGCTAATATGCAAATATTCCTTGCAAAGGAACTATTGTGGTTTAGACGGGGTAGCTCCTGGTTAGGTTCTCTAACCTTTGCTCTGCATAATGAAGAAGATTATAGAGTGGCATAAATTCCTGAACATCCAATACCATCTCACCCAAGGTTACGTAAACCTGCAGACTAAATGTGAGGCTAACAGCGGCCACGCCGTAAATCCTAGCAAAACTGTACAAAGTCCTGACCCCTCTCAAAATATCGTCCAAATAATTTATAATAAGACTTTTATATGTATTAGGGCGATCCATAATAACGAATTTATGGCCTTTAAAGGATGTAAAAAAATTCTCCCATTTAAAAAAAAATTGTATTCCAATTTTAAAGGAGTCGGTTGGCATCTGTAATTTTGTATGTAAATAACATGAAAAATTTCCGAACGAAATTCTCGCGGAATTGTATGCTTGTCGGATGATAATGTGGAATACCCTAACCACTTTCTCTTCTCTACATAATACGTACGAGGCTACTAAGTTTTTGAAATAAATCTTCTGCATTATATGTAAATTATTTAATATTTTTTATTTCTTTCTCTCCCTATCTCTTTCTCGCCTTCTTACAGGTTTTGCACTCCTCTTCCCCGAATCGTTGGAAATATTTCTGCTGCTGCGCGCTCTGCTCGGTGTTGTCTCCGTGTCGGTGACCTATGCTGGCCTAATATTGGCCATAGAATATGTGGATGGCAAATGGCGTACCATAGCTGGCATGTACAATTTATTTCCACTGCCAATTTCCTACATGGTGATCGCAGGCATTGCCTACCTGACGCAGGATCATCAGCGGCTGCAGCTTTGCATCGGCATACCAGGCATATTCCTGTGTTTTCTATGGTAAGTTGAGATGCTAAACTTAATCTGAAAATGTACTTATTTAAGCGCAAAATTGTTTTTATTGCTTTGATTTTTTAAATAAATTCGCTACCAGAAAAAATGGATAATAAAACGTTAATGAGAGCAAAATTTAACATTCAAACGAATCTACTCATCCAAAAAACATTTGAAAATCCTCTACCAATTTCGCTTTCATCTGTGCTTACCCACTTGTTTATTTTTTTTTTTATTTCGATTTTCGATTTTTGGTTCCGCGTGTGGGCGTCAATTAGACTAAATGTTTTAAATTTTGATCGTTAAACAATTCGTACATGTGCCAGCTGAGCAAACAGACAGACAGTGAAAATAAATAACAAAAGAAATACTCGCACAAGTTTCGAGGTATTGGCTTAATTCAAAAAATAAAAAAAAAATATTTTATGATGCACGCATTTTCGGTAAATTTCATTGAGGTGCTAATTTGTGCTTAAAATTTTATGGATATTCTTCTTGCTTTGCATGTGATGTCTTGAATTTATGGCATCATTAAAATAATCAACGAGAACAAGCAATTTTTAAGCATGGGCAATTAATTTACCATTTTTCAGTTAATATGTACGTCAAAACAGAATATTGAATTAAATTAAAAAAAAATTAAAAAAGTAATATGTATAAGATAAAGAAACATAAATGTAAACAATAAACTAACAAATGATATTAAAAAATAAAATAATTACATATTAAAGGTCAAAATTAAAAAAAAATTGACTTAACAAAATTAATTAAAAAGGAACAGTCCAGCGCCTTCGTCTTGGTCTGCAGGCTGTATCGGAGATACACCCGCTAAATTTAAACGTAGAATACGTGGTATGGTTAAGAGCATATCCAAGTCAAAAACGAAAGCACAAACTAAGAAAAAAATATCGATAACAAAAGCGATAATAAAATCGATAACAAAATCGATAAAAATATCGATAACAAAATCGTTAACTAAATCGATTACAAAATCGATAAAAAATCGATTACAAAATCTATCGAAAAATCGATTACAAAATCGATAACAAAATCGATTCCAAAGTCAATAACAAAATTGATAACAAAATCTATCAAAAAATCCATTACAAAATCGGTAATAAATTCGATAAAAAAATCGATAAAACTATCGATAACAAAAGCGATGGCAATATCGATAGCAAAATCGGTAAAAAAACCGATAAAAATACCGACAGCAAAAGCGATAACAATATCTATAGAAAAATCGATAAAAATATTGATGACAAAAGCGACAAAAATATCGATAACAAAAGCGATAACAATATCGATAGCAAAATTGTTAAAACAATCAAGAAAAATATCGATAACAAAACCGATAAATAATCAATAATAAAATCAATAACAGAATCGATTACAAAATCGATAACAAAATCGATAAAAATATCGATCATTATATCGATATGTTCCGAAAATATCGATAGCAAAATCAATAACAACATCGATACAAATTTCGATAACAAAATCGGTGAAAATATCGGTAACAAAACCGATAAAAATATCGATGGCAAAATCGATTAAAATATCGGCAACAAAATCGATAAAAATATCGATAACAAAACCAAACAGATCCACATTAACTGAAACTTTCATATGTACGTATATATGCATTTACATATGTACATACGCTGCGATCAAAAGCCGCATTACATACGCATACATACTTTTTGTCTCCTTCCCACACTTCCAACATATGCACGTGTTTGCAAAATGATGACGAGGTGATTTTGTATGGAAAATCATTTATGCCCATATATTTGAATAAAATAAACATATATAGAAGATATCAACCAATACTTCCCATATACCAAACGAAAGGAAAACTCTTGAATTTTTGATTAAAGAAAACAAAAACAAAATCATTCGAGCGGTTTTCGATCATTTTGGTAATGAAAAAAAATTGCAAATTTTTTCAACAATTTTTTGCCTTAAAATGCTCAATATTTGTTAAATTTATATAAAATTTGTACCCGATAATATTTCTACTGCTCCAAAGAACCTATATCCCGAAAATGAAAGTTATATATGCCAACAATAAGTTGCTAGAGCACTTTAAAGGCTCAAAATTGACCCCAAAATAAGGCAATGTTTACCGTTGTTTTTTACGACAGAAACCGAATTGGTTATTTACAAAAAATGAATCTGTCGACAGGTTTGGAATTTTATCTTTGAAACGCCATACTTTTCTTTGAAATCGCTTTATTAGTTCTCGTGCAATAAGCGTTTTTGTGAAGCTCTAAAAATTACAACTACAACATTTGAACATAGCCCCCATACCTTAAGGTAAGACGTATTCTACGTCAATAAAGTTTAAATAAATAATACAAAATTGTATTATATTAAAAAATGAAGTAATATCAAATTAGAAACAATAATATATAATAATTTATATAAACCAAATAAAAACCAAAATTAAAAAATAAAAAAAGCAAGTAAAGTAAATGTATTATAATTAACCTTATTTCATTTAATAACTTTTATTAAATTTAAAAATGAAGAGAAATAAAACAAAAGACATTAAAACTAAATAAAAATAAATAAAATTACAAGTATAAACTAAATAGCAAATATTAAATTAAAAAATGAAGTGAAACAAAAGAATTAAAAACCAAAATTCAAAAATAAAAATTAACAGAAATAAAATAAAAAAACTAATTTAAAATATATAAAATTACAAACATTAACGAAAAAAATAGGACGTAAAATAAAAAAAATAATTATTAAATAAAATTGTTTTAATTAAAAAAAGTTTATTAGGCTAAAAAAATTTAATTATAAAAAAGCATTAAAATTAAATAAACAGAATGAAAAACGGAAGTATTAATAAAATATAATGAAATAAAATAAAAATGAAATTAAATCAAAAATAGTTTCACAAACAAATATATTACATACATATATAAATAAATACAAATCAAATAAAATTGTAAACTAAAATATAAGTTTAGTTAAATTTATTTACTTTAAAAAAATTGTATTAAGTTAAAAATAAAGTGATATTATACAAAATACATTAAAATTAAATAAACAGAATAAAAAATCTAAAAATAAAAAATTCTATAAAAATAAATCTAATTGAATTACTTAAGAAAAAAATAATAAAATTTAAATTTAAGTTAAATAAAAAATAAAGGAAAACAGTAAACTTAAAAATAACGCAAAATAAATAAAATCCAATCAAATTTAGTTTAATTAGGAAACTGCATTAAATTAAAAAAATAGCTGAAGGGCTATAAAAAAAATTATTTAAATAAATAATAAAATTAACCAGTACTAAAAAAATACACGGCTACCATGCTGCCGAATAAGACTTCTTTTTCGTGACTATTTATGTGCCGTTGAGAATTTGTTCAGGGTTCTTTGCATTTTATTTTTCTGGATTTTTCTTTGGGGGGTTTTTCAGCTTTTCATCGGAATGCTTCGGAATTCCGTCGGGCCTCTCCGGACCTAAAAATTATAATTATTCAAAGAGAAATCCACGAGAACTAAAGTAATTTTTTCTACTGAATTTCATTGAAAAACTCTGTGACTGTGCGCATTTAAAACATATTTTTTTTTCTAGTCTAATCTTGCCTTTTAACTATTTCATTCTCAGGTTTGTTGTGCCCGAATCTCCACGTTGGCTGCTGGTCAAAGGACATATTGCCGAAGTAAAAGTTATTGTACAGCGTGCAGCTAAATTTAACGGACGCCAGCTGCCACCGGACTTTGAGTCAATGTTGAGGCCACCGTCACAGGAAGATTCCTCACAGAATTGCGTCAGCCTTTTCAATTCGCGTTACCTGAGTTGTGTGACAATTTGCTTTCTTTGCATTTGGTTCACCATGAATTTGGTGTACTACGGCCTGATATTAAATATGAGTTCATTTGGCGGAAATGTTTACTTGAATTCGGTAAGTACAAGTAAATAAATGAGTATTTTCGTATAGGCAATGGCAACAATTTTACAAAATTTTAGGGAAATTTGAGCATTTTTCATTCAAAATTCGAGTTTTTTGTGTCCTTTTATAGATTAATGGTATAGTTTCTTTTCCATAACTGCTGAATAAGCTAAGCTGAGCTTCGCGGCAAACCACGTCGTATACGCAATGTGAATGATGAACCTCAGAATAGATTTTCTTTTGCAGAAAAATTTATTTACAAATACGAACAATATTAAGAACTTAAATACAAAGAAAATCTGGATTTAATAAATCCTTGCTGCATATCTAGAATATATGTATGTAGGCTTTTCCATACCTATTGGTTATTAAGCATACAACTAAGCTCTAACAAGTTTACAAACAAGAAAAAATTAATTTCCTTACCTCGGACTGACATACACTTACATATATATAATTGAACTCAAAAGTAATGGATGTGTTAACTGGAAAATCCATTAAAATATTTGAAGTATGTAGTGTTTAAGTTTTAGTTAGACAGCAAATTTAATTTGTTGTGCTTTACTGTGATTTCCTCTTAAATCTAATTGAATATTCCAAACAGAAATTAATAAGTGCCATGGAGATAGAAGGTAAATTTTACATGTCGACATTTCACTATTCTAATAGCCAAATACTTGTTTACATACCGATTGTTCTCTGCATCACGGACACAATACAAAACTTTTACTAATGAACAGTAGCAAATATCTCCAAGACCTCTAACATGTAATATTTACTTGCCAAATAACGAGGCATATTGGTATCTGGCGAAAGGTCATACATATGTACGTGACAGTAGGTTCCGACTAGGGATGCTAATTTTTTCGCTTTTTACGATCCCGAATTTTCCGGATGTCATTATCACAATCCCGGAATCCCAGCTTTATTACCGGGACTTAGATATTCATTACTTTTCAAAAACTTAAATCGAAAAAAATTGTTTCTATCTCTCCTAAAATAAAATAAATAATAAATAAATGGCATCAGGATTTATTTTAAAGGGCTTTGTGATTTCAAAATCATTTTTGAATTACTGGGGTCAGAGTGAAAAACTAAAAACGCGATTTTACTATATTTGGCCCATGATTTCGCGAATATATTGATTTTTGTGTGTAAAATTTACTATCGCACGGTGTTGTATGTATAATGAGCTAGAAATTTATAAAAAAAAAATATTAATTATTAAATAAAAAAGAATTATAACCAATACTGGTCAAAAAAAAGAGTTTCTATTGTGACCATCACTGCAAATTAAAAATCCCGAAAATCCCGGGATTATCGAGACCGCGATTTTCTAGACCTTAAACAGGCCGGGATTAACATTCCTAGTTCCGTCACACTTCCGCTACTTTGAAAGAATTCGTTGAGATTTTAAAAACTTTGGTTTGCAGGAAAGACGAATTTATATAAGGTGGTGTTACCAGAGCTGTTGATTTTTCACCTCGATGGTTCTTCATATCAAAACTATATATTTGTTATACACTTGTTTTAATTCTTACTGTCATTTCGTGTGTAAAATTTGTTAGTGTAATTTTTGTTTTTGTGCCGCTACTAACATCTTATATAAATTCGGGTTGAGCTCATATCACGCATTGAGATGTACATACCTCCAAAATTCCCGAACATTTTGAAGAATGAAAAGGCGTGAGGGATAGTTTATTGGTTTAGCGAGATGCGGTATCGGTGGCGTATGTACGGCTTCGCTGGCAGCCAAATGTACAGCTGAACCAAGACTACTTTATTATCCGATACACATTTTTTAGTCTTCAAGAAGAACACATAAATTCTCGCATATACTGGCTGCGTTTCTTTATACATTCCGGATAATCCCATTTCACAGCCGGAATAAACAGAATGCGTTTGAAATATACGTCAACATATCATCAGGAACGTTCTAAAGAATAAATAAACAGAAAAGTTTATTCCAAACGTTCAGAATGAATAAAGAAATTCAGCCACTATGTACAGAAATTTTTATATGTAGATATTATTTATTGTTTTGGAACTATGCCATAATATTTTGCTATATTTTCTTGTCACCTGATTTCAAAAGCGTACGTTGACATACAATGAAACTAATTCATATTTGACAGAGCGACAACAAAGCGTTTGTAGTACAGTGAAACACCTATAGGTTCTTTATAATCTTACAAACAAATTCATAAAAATATAGAAGACATTAAGTGCTTTGTATATACAATTTTTTTATGAAAATGTCACCTGATAAACCTTTATAAATAAGGTCAGCAAAAAAAAAACGACGAAAAATTCAAGTTTTTTAAAAAATTACGTTAAAAAAATAAATAGTTTTGTTTGCCAACGGAACTTAAACCGTCAATATATTTCGAAGGTTTTCATGCTAAAAATGTTTTTGTTATATCAATGGAACATTTTTGTATGAAAAATTTTGCATTTTTTCAGGGGACTCAGCAGAAGTATTACAATGTTGAGTTTTCAGTTTTATCAACATTCGTTATATCGAGGTTTTACTGTAATATTTTTTTATATCTAATCAAAAAGTTGTTTGTTGTTTTATTATTTTGATGTCTGAACTGCTGCTCAGATGCGGATCAACAGACCTTCTGAGTACCTTAGCAGCATCACGTATTCCTTCCAAAAGAAACTCGAGCCCTAACCGCCAAAAGGATTTTATTTTGCCACAGCAATGCATTTAGATGCTTTTAGAACATTTCTGCATCAAAAAAAAAAAAAAAAAAAAAATTAAAAAAAAAAAGTCGCTTACTTCTTTAAGCGTTTACGGCTCAAAATGTTATGAATTTATGTAAATGTTTTCAGGCTATAACCTAGGTCGAAATTGTATGTATTTTGCAACGAAATAACCTAATTGGCAGTCAAAATAAGATGAATTAATTAAATTAATTTAATAAATTCTTTTGATTGCAGACATTTAATCAAACAAATTAATAACAGACTTTTTACTTTCGTGTTCTCTTTCCCGCTTCTTATGCCATGTGTTAACTACCGACTGCACACACACACACACCACTAATCGCCGCCTTATACCACTACAAAAAAAAAACAACAACTATTCATAAATGAATTTAATCAACCTACATCACTAACCAACCGGCATCAGGCTTTAGCTGGCCTAGTCGAAATTCCTGCCATTGCCATTGCCATGTACATTATCACCAAGGTTGGCAAAAAGTGGCTATTCAGCGCCACATTCTTCTGTACGAGCCTCGCCTGCTGTTGTGCAGCCATTACCGAGGGCAATGATGACCAACTCTGGCTGAAGATTACATTCCTCATGATTGGTAAGTGTGTGACATGCTTGAATTGAAATCACATAAATACACAAAGACATACATATGTATGTATGTATGTATGTGGCGCAAGTATTACAACTCAATCAGAATTTAATTGAATCGCATACAAACAATTTACATGTGTTTACACCTACACACACACACAGCGATATGCATCGCACAAATTCATGCTTGATTGCCTTACAAGCTTTCACTGATGCTACTTGTCGTATCTTTGTGTTTGCAGGTAAATTCACCATCAGCGCCGGCAATACCATAATGCCCGTCTACACCGCCGAGCTCTATCCGACCGCCATACGTAATGTTGGTGTTGGTGCTTGCAATGTGGCCGCTGGTGCCGCATTAATACTAACGCCATATTTATCATTGTTGGTAAGTTGAACAGATACAAAATAAATTTCTATAATTCAAAATATGTATGTACGTATATACATTAGGGTGGCCGAAAAATACATAGGTAAATCTACTTTTTTGTTTGCATTCTAGTGTTTCTTTTTTGTCTGCATTCTACTAAGTCATTTCTGTGGGTATGTGGTAAAAAATTTTGAAAAATAGAGTTGCCACATATTTGAAATTTTTAAATTATTTAAAGACTCAATAAAGTAATTAGGTTTCTTCATCAAAGCTAAAAGCGTTGGAAGAGATTAAAAGCATTTTTATTCGGGGTTGCCACTTTTCTAAAAAAATACAACAATTGCTATTAAAAATTTAAGCTTACTTAATACCACAATATGGGTATCAAATGGAAGGTTTATGCACTCCGAGCAAGGTTTTTGAAAATACATACCTTAATTCAGATATATTTTTGGATAGGGTTGCCATTTATCTATAATAAAAAACTTTTTGAGTGTCAAACAAAAGGTGCTAAAATGAAGTATTAACCCCTACTTATTTCTGCATAGAGTCGGCACCTATCTAAAAAATTAAAATGAGTGCGCTATATCGTAGCTACAATGTCAAACTATCGAATGTGCAAAAATGCATATTGCATCATTTCACTTAACTTGCATAATTACCTCATCTTAGTTAAAATATGGGTGGCGACCCTATTTAAAAACATGTTAGTCCAAAGCTTATGCGTACACCTTTCGTGTGATACCCATATTGTGGTATTAAACAAGCTTAAATTTATAATAATCATTGTTCTATTTTTTTAGACAGATGGCAACCGAGTTCAAAACTATTTTTAAATTTCTTCAAACGCTTTTTGTTTTAATAAAGAAACTTAATTATTTTATTGACCTTTAAATAATTTTAAATTTTCAAACATCTGGCTACCAAATTCTTCAATTTTTTTAAAACAAACCTACAGAAAACATCGATTAAGATGCATAAATAATTAAACACATCCATTGAGCTGCTCGTTCGTGATGTGGTTATGAAAACATAAAATAAAATTTGTTTATATATAACTGTTAGGATTATCGGTTATTAAAACAGACTTAGTAATTTTTTTTTTTATTTGGGCCACCCTAATATACATATGTATTTATATACTATGTATGCATGTATGTTTAAAATAGTGTATGATTAATGCGGGTAAGCATGTTTGGGCAAATCCCTTGCCATGCTTCATTGGTCAAAAATGTTGTCGCATATTTTCGAAGCCATCACTTAATCTTTCAGCTTTTTGACATTTTTTCACATAATTTACTGATGCATTGTTTGCTATTTTTACTTTTCAATTGTACAGCATAAAATTGAGATACATTTTATGATGACACTGCTCACCGCATTTGCATTCTTTGGCGGTTTTGTTGTGCTGTTCCTACCCGAATCCGCATCTGCTCAAACGAAATCGGAACCGCGCGAGGAAAAGTAAGTAAAAAAAAATTAAAAAAATTTTACTAAAACATAGAATATTTAACAAAGCAATGTCGGAAAAGGTTTACAGAATGAATGGATAATTACTAGAAACTTCTAAAGCACTAAAGGGCAAACAGTAAACACCCATACCATGACAGTTGAGTTTCCACGAATGCCATTAATTTGACTAGAGCTTCAGTATCAGTTTTGCATTTCTTAATCCTCCCGAAATCATGGTTAGCCTTGTTATAGCTCCTCGCAATGATGTTTAGATTTTCTTTGTTAACCACTCTCCAATCGTGGATAGGTATGCCTGGGTAAAACTCTAAGATCATCTCTTATATTTCCGCTGAGTCTGACGGTGTGACTAGTACCCTCTATAGGGATAGAATGCTCCTAGATAGACTTAGGCTGCTTAATCGATGACAGCTTTATCCAGATCTACTATGACCACATGGCAAAGTGCGTTGGTTCAATTTTATTTAGATCCTGGGCGATCCTCACTTCTTCGCTAGTTCGGTGTTTGTGTTGCGGGTCTCAACTTTTGCGAAAAGATCTACCTTTTTGACTTCCCATACAATGGTGTATCTTAATACTAAAGAGGGATCGGTGGGATCGTAGTTCTAGTAGTTCTCCGTAATCCGGTGGCAATGAGTAGTTCAGGAAGTTGCGGGGTATCCGAAATACTTTTTCGTGGCTGGGATTTATGAAGCGCCCCAACATGGGAAGGTGGCGGATTTTATTATATCTCTTGTTCGAGCTATGAAAGTGAGAGCAAACGGGTTTAGGCTGGCCTGAGTACGAGCTGAATAGAAAAACGTAGCGGCGGCTGTGAATCCAATATTCTTTACTACCAGGTTCGCTGATTACACTGATCGCCGTCCACCTCACTAATATCCCACAGAATAGTATTGGCCTACCAATAGCCGCGATTATCCAATTTGAAAGGGAGTGGGTAGGAAAAATGTCTCATTTGCTATCCAACATCCTTTATCATGTTTACATTGCCTCTTTGGTTTGTTTTACGCAGATTGAGCTCGGCCAGAGTTCTGCACGACAATTTTCTATCTTTAATTACACCCAGCAAATTTTACGTCCATGAAAAGAATTAGGTCTACGTCTCTTAGAATCGGATGCCCACATCTATTGCCCTACTTCTCCGTGTAAATGAGACCAAAAAAATTATTTCCTTTCAGTTTTCATAAAAAAATCTCATCTCCGTTGTTGGTGGGTGGTTCCGACAGGGTAGGAGTATGATATATTGTGGAGCGATTTTCCAACCCATTCTTCCAAGTCATTTTTCTTTTTGAATAGTTGCCATTTGTCCATCGCTAAATGCCATATGGTTTGCGAAGTTCAAATCAGTTTCGATTCGATTCTCTGAAAATATATGAAGAAAATTTTTGTAATAAATTTATCTAGGTTATGTGTAGTCTTTTTTTATTAATATATTTTTCTTTCTATCTGTCTTTACTTTCAGATGTTAGAGCTAACCAACTTTTATCTGACCACAACTAAACATTTAAATGTTACAGTAAATGGATGTTTGTCAAAATACGACGAATTTACTAAGCAAACCAAAATCGGAACAACTTGTCGTTACCGAAAACATACTAAACAGCTGTGCAGAGCAGCAATATATTGTGAAGTAAGAAAACAAAAAAATTAAGGAAAACAAACACAAAGTACATATGAATGCATTACTAAGAATAAGTAAATTAAAGAGAAAAAAAAAATATTTATATTTTGGCTGGACCAAAATAAATAGAAACATAGTTATGTAATTATAACACACACACACAAACTCAGTTAAAAAACAAATACAAATTTTATTTTTATTTGCTAACAAATACACTACAAAAGAAGTATTTACTTAACTATATATAGCGCTTATCCTAACTTTACGACACTCATATATTGACAAGAGTTGACTACTTACTTTATTATTTTTTAATTTTAATTATTTCTTTCTTTCGTAAAAATTTCGAGCCTTTTAACTAGATTTCTTAGAAAGATAAAGACGAAAATGGAGATAGTGAGAAATACACAAGACTTGGAGTAACTGAAAGAGTAAGAAAATTAATTGAAAATTTTCAATAGGAATCGAAATAAATTCAGTCATAAAAGTTACCGAAATTTATCGAATCATCGAAGTTTATAATTATCGAAATTTATCGAGTTATCCATGCTTATTGAGTTATCGCATCGTATCGAATTATTCAAATTGATCAATATTTATTGAGTTGACGAAATTTATAGACACAGAAACTTAGTTGTCGAAACTTACGGACAGTTATCAGGCTATACAAATTTATAGAAACTTTATCGAAATTTGTTAAGTTAACGAAATTCATTTATTAACGAAGTTTATGGAGTTTTCGTAATGCATCGGGTTCTTTCAACTTACAGAGTTATCGATAATTATTGATCTACTGAAATTGGTTGGTTCAACGAATCGAAGTTTATGGAATTTTCAAAACATATCGATTTATCGAAATTTCAAGGATATATAAGTTTATCGAGTTATCACTGCTTATCGAGTTTTATAGCGTTAACAGAGTGTAACGAGTTATCGGAATGGGGTTGCCAAAATTAGAAATTTTTAAAGGTATCCAAAGTTTATTAAGTTATCGATTTATATCGTAACATATATATTTTTGAGTTATCGAAATTTATCGAGCCCTCGAATTTCACAGTTATCGAAATTAGTCGAGTTATCGACTTATGTTAAGCTATCGGATTTTAGTGTTCTTGAAATTCATCGAATTATCGATATGTATCAAACCATTTAAAATTTATCGATAAACTGGAATGTATCGGGTCAATTCCACGGCCTGCCGAAGTCCTTCAAAGATATACAAAATTTTAGTCATGTTTTAGTTCCAAAGCAGAAGACTTTCCGGTACGTGCTAAGTTAAAAAAACCTCTCCAAGGCTCTTAAAATCTTGGAAAACGGTCGAATTTCGACAGTAACTGGCGCTCTAGTATAGAAAAAAGGTCGAGCATACTTCGTATGGAAGAAAAGGACGATGTCAACAAAAAAAAATTGCCAAAAGTCAACGGCAAGCCCCAGCTACTTCAGGCATGTACTTTATTGTACTAAAATTAAATGGGCTACAAAACTGCGTACTCGAATTTTTCTAAGAAGTCCAATTAAAAATCTTAATGAAAGTTTTTTTTTATTTTTAATGTTGCTTTGAGCTTTGTACCACGATTATGTTTATTAGGAAAAATGGAAAAAACAACAATGTCTAAGCGCTAGAAGTTATAGCTGCTATTTCGGAGATCACCACATCTCCTCATCAGACTTCTTTTTGTAGACTGCAGCAGGTATATTTGATAGTTTCTGGCTCACCCTAAACTATTAAAGTTGTTTTGACTTTTTTTTGCTAATATTACACAAACATCGAAACTTGGATTTATACGATTTTTGTTAGAGAATAAACTATAAAAAAATAACTTTTGTTAATATGTGAGTGAGTATAGTTTGATAAACACTATAGTTTATACATAAAAATATAAAAAAGAAGGCAATTTATTTCTAACATATCAGTTGCAACATTAAAAAATATATAATTTGTTTCTTTTTTTTTTATCAAAATAAGCTTCCAAACCGAAAGTAAAAGTTACAAAAAATACGATAGATATATATGTATGTTTATTATCTACTATGCAAACATATCCACAAATTTTTACAATAAAGTGCAATAGTTAAATGCAAAAAGTTATTTAATACAGGCAGGACCTTTTGTTGCAAATCCAACATATTCAAGAAACACGTTTTTAATAGATTTAAGAAAAAAAAAATGTTACAAAAATCAAATTACATAAAATAGGCCCATAGCACATACAGATGAGAAACAGTTACAGATATCTATGTAAGTGTTTGTCGCAACATATGCCAATTAAATTAAAAAATATCTCTGTGTAAATGTGTGCTTAAAATAAGTATAAAAAGTTTTGGCAAACATAAAAAGTTAATATTACAAAAAAAAACTTAGATTTTCACTAACTATGAGACAAAGGGCATTGTTTTTAAATCGGAACAATTATCGAAATCAAAAGGTTTTAAAAGAGAATGAGGATGGAAAACTTTAAGATTTTCAGTACTTATGGACTTTTTTGATATAGATTGCGAGCCTTAGATTACCACACAGTGGTCCAAGGGGATAGACATGCTTTTTAGTCTCCAAGATAGCCGTTGAAATGAGAGTAGACAATTTTTTCCAGTAAAAATTTGACTTATGCATCTACATAAAAGATGATTGCTGGCTTCATTCTTATAAAATTTCATTAAAAAGATTTTTCGTCCTTTTTCCGATGAACGCCATGCTCTTTGTCTCTACTCGAATGCAAAATGTAAAATAAAAATACTATTTGGTAGAAAATTAGCCCAATGCAGCAAAATATATTTACTACACTTCTCTTGTAAAAGAAGTATCAAATGAAAAAAAAACTATACATAAATAGTTAGTCGTCAATTAAAAACTTTTCAATTAACATTACTTTTGTAATTTCAGTGCCAAATTAAAAAAAAATATATATATGAAAATATGTCAATTAAGCAAATTATTTGTATATTTGAGTATTAAGAGAATAAAAAAAGAAAAAAAATGTTCGCTACATGAATACTATACATTAGGGTGGCCCTTAAAATACTGGCATCATGAGGCAACCCTTTAGCGGGTCGCTAACAAGGTTGGAAATATACATATATAAATTTTTTAATATTTTAATAATTAAATTTTTTCGACCCCTTAAAATTTTGAAATTTCCTTGGATTTCTTTATTTTGTACGTACAAAGTTTAGGTGTTGATATTTTAAGAAAAACTTATAATACCGAATTTCCCCAACACATTGAAATGGCAAAAATGATTTGGTACTACATATTTAAAGAATGTTATACAGAAACAGACCTGACTCTACTATCCGCATTTTCTTTTCACAAAACTATTATTTATTTCGGCTGCTTTTAAAAACAGAAATCTTTCACTTTTTCATGGAAATTTTTGTCATTTGAATCCCGAATGGAATTTGACCATAAAAGCAAAACAAAACTAAGGACTAAGTAGCTTGAAACTATACAAAAAAAAAAACACAGCGAAAAATAAGTGGGCATTTAGCAACTAACTATAAAAGCGATGGGGGTATTCACAGTACAAAGCTAATAGAAAATCATGTAGTACATATGATTTATTTTGGAAGAAATAAAAAATTACACTGAAGATGGCACAATGCCACAACCGCTTGATCTCCAAACTAAACTTGACAAACTATGATGGAAATTCCTTCCACCCGATCGGAAAAATCAGCAAACACCAAAAAAGTTTGTATTTTAGGATGGTCCTTAAATAGCAGCCTTATGTGCCGCCCCTTTATTTTGTTTCCGTGCAATATAAATATTTCCAAGAAAATTTTAAAATTTGTAAAAAAATTGGGGGTTTCGAAAAAATCAAATTTTTTTGAATCGCGAAAATTCAAAAAAAAACTCAGTCAGATTATGAATTTATATGAATAAGTTTCAATGCACTGAGTGATAGCTGGTGCAAATCAAAATTTTGTAGAATTTTCGCGATTATTTTAAATGAAAATTTCGACAAACCCTGGCAATGACCCCTAAACATCTTTTAAAATTTTCGTGGATGTCTTTATTGTTTACGTAGTACAAAATAAAAGGGTGCCCCATACACAATTTGGAAGTTCATATTTTTAAGTACCACCCTAATATATTTACCCATTTTAGGTTTTGCAGTTTTTTCGATAAAAGTTTCGTTACATTTCTAAGCATGCAACATTTCTTAAAATATTTTGTTTTAAGTTATTTTGCAATGCAACTTTTTTCTACTTCTCTCATTCTCGTTTTTAAGTGGTTATGTGAATATCCCTATTGCATTTTTTAAATTTTTTAAACTTTAGTTGTATCTATTTGTAGTTATGCATATGAAGTATTTCTCTAGCTAAATGTTTGTATTTATTGATGTAAGCTTTTCTCTATAAAAAAAAACTACCATACTTTTCATAAAAAAACTAACTTTTTTAATTGTTGTTAAAACAT
>NW_023461783.1:0-23100 GCF_013731165.1 Rhagoletis pomonella
ATGTTTTAACAACAATTAAAAAAGTTAGTTTTTTTATGAAAAGTATGCTAGTTTTTTTTTATAGAGAAAAGCTTACATCAATAAATACAAACATTTAGCTAGAGAAATACTTCATATGCATAACTACAAATAGATACAACATAAGATTAAAAAATGCAATAGGGATATTCACATAACCATTTAGAACAGACGTATGAGAAAGGTAGAAAAAAGTTGCATTGCAAAATAACTTAAAACAAAATATTTTAATTAAACATTTTTAAACGAATTTTGCATGCTTTGGAATTTAGCGAAATTTTTTTCCACAAAACTACAAACATAAAATATTAGGGTGGTACTTTAAAATATCAACTTCTAAATTGTGTATGGGGCACCCTTTTGTTTTGTACTACGTAAACAATAAAGACGTCCACGAAAATTTAAAAAGATGTTTAGGGGTCATTTCCAGGCTTTGTCGAAATTTTCATTTAAAATAATCGCGAAAACTCGACAAAATTTTGATTTGCACCAGCTATCACTCAGTGCATTGAAACTTATTCATATAAATTCATAATCTGACTGAGTTTTTTTTTGAATTTTCGCGATTCAAAAAAATTTGATTTTTTTCGAAACCCCCAATTTTTTTACAAATTTTAAAATTTTCTTGGAAATATTTATATTGCACGGAAACAAAATAAAGGGGCGGCACATAAGGCTGCTATTTAAGGACCATCCTAAAATACAAACTTTTTTGGTGTTTGCTGATTTTTCCGATCGGGTGGAAGGAATTTCCATCATACTTTGTCAAGTTTAGTTTGGAGATCAAGCGGTTGGGGCATTGTGCCATCTTCAGTGTAATTTTTCATTTCTTCCAAAATAAATCATATGTACTACATGATTTTCTATTAGCTTTGTACTGTGAATACCCCCATCGCTTTTATAGTTAGTTGCTAAATGCCCACTTATTTTTCGGTGTGTTTTTTTTTTGTATAGTTTCAAGCTACTTAGTTTTTAGTTTTGTTTTGCTTTTATGGTCAAATTCCATTCGGGATTCAAATGACAAAAATTTCCATGAAAAAGTGAAAGATTTCCGTTTTTAAAAGCAGCCGAAATAAATAATAGTTTTGTGAAAAGAAAATGCGGATAGTAGAGTCAGGTCTGTTTCTGTATAACATTCTTTAAATATGTAGTACCAAATCATTTTTGCCATTTCAATGCCTTGTGGAAATTCGGTATTATAAGTTTTCCTTAAAATATCAACACCTAAACTTTGTACGTACGAAATAAAGACATCCAAGAAAATTTCAAAATTTTAAGGGGTCGAAAAAATTTAATTATTGAAATATTAAAAAATATTTATGTATTTCCAACCCTGATAGCGACCCGCTAAAGGGTTGCCTCATGATGTCATTATTTAAAGCACCACCCTAATGTATAGTATTCATGTAGCAAACATTTTTCTTCTTTTTTTATTCTCTTAATACTCAATATACAAATAATTTGCTTAATTGACATATTTTCATATATATGTATTTTTTTTTTAATTTGGCACTGAAATTACAAAAGTAGTGTTAATTGAAAAGTTTTTAATTGACGACTAACTAATTATGTATAGTTTTTTTTTCATTTGATACTTCTTTTACAAGAGAAGTCTAGTAAATATATTTTGCTGCATTGGGCTAATTTTCTACCAAATAGTATTTTTATTTTACATTTTGCATTCGAGTAGAGACAAAGAGCATGGCGTTCATCGGAAAAAGGACGAAAAATCTTTTTGATGAAATTTTATAAGAATGAAGCCAGCAATCATCTTTTATGTAGATGCATAAGTCAAATTTTTACTGGAAAAAATTGTCTACTCTCATTTTTAACAGTGACCGCAGTAGCCGAGTTCAACGGCTATCTTGGAGACTAAAAAGCATGTCTATCCCCTTGGACCACTGTGTGGTAATCTAAGGCTCGCAATCTATATCAAAAAATTTGGAGTCCATAAGTACTGAAAATTTTAAAGTTTTCCATCCTCACTCTCTCTTAAAACCTTTTGATTTCGATAATTTTTCCGATTTAAAAACAATGCCCTTTGTCTCAGAGTTAGTGAAAATCTAAGTTTTTTTTTTTGTAATATTAACTTTTTATGTTTGCCAAAACTTTTTATACTTATTTTAAGCACACATTTACACAGAGATATTTTTTAATTTAATTGGCATATGTTGCGAAAAACACTTACATAGATATCTGTAACTATTTCTCATCTGTATGTATGTACTATGTGCTATGTGCCTATTTTATGTAATTTGATTTTTGTAACACTTTTTTTTCTTAAATCTTATCAAAACGTGTTTCTTGAACATGTTGGATTTGCAACAAAAGGTCCTGCCTGTATTAAATAACTTTTTGCATTTAACTATTGCACTTTATTGTAAAAATTTGTGGATATGTTTGCATAGTAGATAATAAACATACATATATATCTATCGTATTTTTTGTAACTTTTACTTTCGGTTTGGAAGCTTATTTTGATAAAAAAAAAAGAAACAAATTATATATTTTTTAATGTTGCAACTGATATGTTAGAAATAAATTGCCTTCTTTTTTATATTTTTATGTATAAACTATAGTGTTTATCAAACTATACTCACTCACATATTAACAAAAGTTATTTTTTTATAGTTTATTCTCTAACAAAAATCGTATAAATCCAAGTTTCGATGTTTGTGTAATATTAGCAAAAAAAAGTCAAAACAACTTTAATAGTTTAGGGTGAGCCAGAAACTATCAAATATACCTGCTGCAGTCTACAAAAAGAAGTCTGATGAGGAGATGTGGTGATCTCCGAAATAGCAGCTATAACTTCTAGCGCTTAGACATTGTTGTTTTTTCCATTTTTCCTAATAAACATAATCGTGGTACAAAGCTCAAAGCAACATTAAAAATAAAAAAAAACTTTCATTAAGATTTTTAATTGGACTTCTTAGAAAAATTCGAGTACGCAGTTTTGTAGCCCATTTAATTTTAGTACAATAAAGTACATGCCTGAAGTAGCTGGGGCTTGCCGTTGACTTTTGGCAATTTTTTTTTGTTGACATCGTCCTTTTCTTCCATACGAAGTATGCTCGACCTTTTTTCTATACTAGAGCGCCAGTTACTGTCGAAATTCGACCGTTTTCCAAGATTTTAAGAGCCTTGGAGAGGTTTTTTTAACTTAGCACGTACCGGAAAGTCTTCTGCTTTGGAACTAAAACATGACTAAAATTTTGTATATCTTTGAAGGACTTCGGCAGGCCGTGGAATTGACCCGATACATTCCAGTTTATCGATAAATTTTAAATGGTTTGATACATATCGATAATTCGATGAATTTCAAGAACACTAAAATCCGATAGCTTAACATAAGTCGATAACTCGACTAATTTCGATAACTGTGAAATTCGAGGGCTCGATAAATTTCGATAACTCAAAAATATATATGTTACGATATAAATCGATAACTTAATAAACTTTGGATACCTTTAAAAATTTCTAATTTTGGCAACCCCATTCCGATAACTCGTTACACTCTGTTAACGCTATAAAACTCGATAAGCAGTGATAACTCGATAAACTTATATATCCTTGAAATTTCGATAAATCGATATGTTTTGAAAATTCCATAAACTTCGATTCGTTGAACCAACCAATTTCAGTAGATCAATAATTATCGATAACTCTGTAAGTTGAAAGAACCCGATGCATTACGAAAACTCCATAAACTTCGTTAATAAATGAATTTCGTTAACTTAACAAATTTCGATAAAGTTTCTATAAATTTGTATAGCCTGATAACTGTCCGTAAGTTTCGACAACTAAGTTTCTGTGTCTATAAATTTCGTCAACTCAATAAATATTGATCAATTTGAATAATTCGATACGATGCGATAACTCAATAAGCATGGATAACTCGATAAATTTCGATAATTATAAACTTCGATGATTCGATAAATTTCGGTAACTTTTATGACTGAATTTATTTCGATTCCTATTGAAAATTTTCAATTAATTTTCTTACTCTTTCAGTTACTCCAAGTCTTGTGTATTTCTCACTATCTCCATTTTCGTCTTTATCTTTCTAAGAAATCTAGTTAAAAGGCTCGAAATTTTTACGAAAGAAAGAAATAATTAAAATTAAAAAATAATAAAGTAAGTAGTCAACTCTTGTCAATATATGAGTGTCGTAAAGTTAGGATAAGCGCTATATATAGTTAAGTAAATACTTCTTTTGTAGTGTATTTGTTAGCAAATAAAAATAAAATTTGTATTTGTTTTTTAACTGAGTTTGTGTGTGTGTGTTATAATTACATAACTATGTTTCTATTTATTTTGGTCCAGCCAAAATATAAATATTTTTTTTTTCTCTTTAATTTACTTATTCTTAGTAATGCATTCATATGTACTTTGTGTTTGTTTTCCTTAATTTTTTTGTTTTCTTACTTCACAATATATTGCTGCTCTGCACAGCTGTTTAGTATGTTTTCGGTAACGACAAGTTGTTCCGATTTTGGTTTGCTTAGTAAATTCGTCGTATTTTGACAAACATCCATTTACTGTAACATTTAAATGTTTAGTTGTGGTCAGATAAAAGTTGGTTAGCTCTAACATCTGAAAGTAAAGACAGATAGAAAGAAAAATATATTAATAAAAAAAGACTACACATAACCTAGATAAATTTATTACAAAAATTTTCTTCATATATTTTCAGAGAATCGAATCGAAACTGATTTGAACTTCGCAAACCATATGGCATTTAGCGATGGACAAATGGCAACTATTCAAAAAGAAAAATGACTTGGAAGAATGGGTTGGAAAATCGCTCCACAATATATCATACTCCTACCCTGTCGGAACCACCCACCAACAACGGAGATGAGATTTTTTTATGAAAACTGAAAGGAAATAATTTTTTTGGTCTCATTTACACGGAGAAGTAGGGCAATAGATGTGGGCATCCGATTCTAAGAGACGTAGACCTAATTCTTTTCATGGACGTAAAATTTGCTGGGTGTAATTAAAGATAGAAAATTGTCGTGCAGAACTCTGGCCGAGCTCAATCTGCGTAAAACAAACCAAAGAGGCAATGTAAACATGATAAAGGATGTTGGATAGCAAATGAGACATTTTTCCTACCCACTCCCTTTCAAATTGGATAATCGCGGCTATTGGTAGGCCAATACTATTCTGTGGGATATTAGTGAGGTGGACGGCGATCAGTGTAATCAGCGAACCTGGTAGTAAAGAATATTGGATTCACAGCCGCCGCTACGTTTTTCTATTCAGCTCGTACTCAGGCCAGCCTAAACCCGTTTGCTCTCACTTTCATAGCTCGAACAAGAGATATAATAAAATCCGCCACCTTCCCATGTTGGGGCGCTTCATAAATCCCAGCCACGAAAAAGTATTTCGGATACCCCGCAACTTCCTGAACTACTCATTGCCACCGGATTACGGAGAACTACTAGAACTACGATCCCACCGATCCCTCTTTAGTATTAAGATACACCATTGTATGGGAAGTCAAAAAGGTAGATCTTTTCGCAAAAGTTGAGACCCGCAACACAAACACCGAACTAGCGAAGAAGTGAGGATCGCCCAGGATCTAAATAAAATTGAACCAACGCACTTTGCCATGTGGTCATAGTAGATCTGGATAAAGCTGTCATCGATTAAGCAGCCTAAGTCTATCTAGGAGCATTCTATCCCTATAGAGGGTACTAGTCACACCGTCAGACTCAGCGGAAATATAAGAGATGATCTTAGAGTTTTACCCAGGCATACCTATCCACGATTGGAGAGTGGTTAACAAAGAAAATCTAAACATCATTGCGAGGAGCTATAACAAGGCTAACCATGATTTCGGGAGGATTAAGAAATGCAAAACTGATACTGAAGCTCTAGTCAAATTAATGGCATTCGTGGAAACTCAACTGTCATGGTATGGGTGTTTACTGTTTGCCCTTTAGTGCTTTAGAAGTTTCTAGTAATTATCCATTCATTCTGTAAACCTTTTCCGACATTGCTTTGTTAAATATTCTATGTTTTAGTAAAATTTTTTTAATTTTTTTTTACTTACTTTTCCTCGCGCGGTTCCGATTTCGTTTGAGCAGATGCGGATTCGGGTAGGAACAGCACAACAAAACCGCCAAAGAATGCAAATGCGGTGAGCAGTGTCATCATAAAATGTATCTCAATTTTATGCTGTACAATTGAAAAGTAAAAATAGCAAACAATGCATCAGTAAATTATGTGAAAAAATGTCAAAAAGCTGAAAGATTAAGTGATGGCTTCGAAAATATGCGACAACATTTTTGACCAATGAAGCATGGCAAGGGATTTGCCCAAACATGCTTACCCGCATTAATCATACACTATTTTAAACATACATGCATACATAGTATATAAATACATATGTATATTAGGGTGGCCCAAATAAAAAAAAAAATTACTAAGTCTGTTTTAATAACCGATAATCCTAACAGTTATATATAAACAAATTTTATTTTATGTTTTCATAACCACATCACGAACGAGCAGCTCAATGGATGTGTTTAATTATTTATGCATCTTAATCGATGTTTTCTGTAGGTTTGTTTTAAAAAAATTGAAGAATTTGGTAGCCAGATGTTTGAAAATTTAAAATTATTTAAAGGTCAATAAAATAATTAAGTTTCTTTATTAAAACAAAAAGCGTTTGAAGAAATTTAAAAATAGTTTTGAACTCGGTTGCCATCTGTCTAAAAAAATAGAACAATGATTATTATAAATTTAAGCTTGTTTAATACCACAATATGGGTATCACACGAAAGGTGTACGCATAAGCTTTGGACTAACATGTTTTTAAATAGGGTCGCCACCCATATTTTAACTAAGATGAGGTAATTATGCAAGTTAAGTGAAATGATGCAATATGCATTTTTGCACATTCGATAGTTTGACATTGTAGCTACGATATAGCGCACTCATTTTAATTTTTTAGATAGGTGCCGACTCTATGCAGAAATAAGTAGGGGTTAATACTTCATTTTAGCACCTTTTGTTTGACACTCAAAAAGTTTTTTATTATAGATAAATGGCAACCCTATCCAAAAATATATCTGAATTAAGGTATGTATTTTCAAAAACCTTGCTCGGAGTGCATAAACCTTCCATTTGATACCCATATTGTGGTATTAAGTAAGCTTAAATTTTTAATAGCAATTGTTGTATTTTTTTAGAAAAGTGGCAACCCCGAATAAAAATGCTTTTAATCTCTTCCAACGCTTTTAGCTTTGATGAAGAAACCTAATTACTTTATTGAGTCTTTAAATAATTTAAAAATTTCAAATATGTGGCAACTCTATTTTTCAAAATTTTTTACCACATACCCACAGAAATGACTTAGTAGAATGCAGACAAAAAAGAAACACTAGAATGCAAACAAAAAAGTAGATTTACCTATGTATTTTTCGGCCACCCTAATGTATATACGTACATACATATTTTGAATTATAGAAATTTATTTTGTATCTGTTCAACTTACCAACAATGATAAATATGGCGTTAGTATTAATGCGGCACCAGCGGCCACATTGCAAGCACCAACACCAACATTACGTATGGCGGTCGGATAGAGCTCGGCGGTGTAGACGGGCATTATGGTATTGCCGGCGCTGATGGTGAATTTACCTGCAAACACAAAGATACGACAAGTAGCATCAGTGAAAGCTTGTAAGGCAATCAAGCATGAATTTGTGCGATGCATATCGCTGTGTGTGTGTGTAGGTGTAAACACATGTAAATTGTTTGTATGCGATTCAATTAAATTCTGATTGAGTTGTAATACTTGCGCCACATACATACATACATACATATGTATGTCTTTGTGTATTTATGTGATTTCAATTCAAGCATGTCACACACTTACCAATCATGAGGAATGTAATCTTCAGCCAGAGTTGGTCATCATTGCCCTCGGTAATGGCTGCACAACAGCAGGCGAGGCTCGTACAGAAGAATGTGGCGCTGAATAGCCACTTTTTGCCAACCTTGGTGATAATGTACATGGCAATGGCAATGGCAGGAATTTCGACTAGGCCAGCTAAAGCCTGATGCCGGTTGGTTAGTGATGTAGGTTGATTAAATTCATTTATGAATAGTTGTTGTTTTTTTTTTGTAGTGGTATAAGGCGGCGATTAGTGGTGTGTGTGTGTGTGCAGTCGGTAGTTAACACATGGCATAAGAAGCGGGAAAGAGAACACGAAAGTAAAAAGTCTGTTATTAATTTGTTTGATTAAATGTCTGCAATCAAAAGAATTTATTAAATTAATTTAATTAATTCATCTTATTTTGACTGCCAATTAGGTTATTTCGTTGCAAAATACATACAATTTCGACCTAGGTTATAGCCTGAAAACATTTACATAAATTCATAACATTTTGAGCCGTAAACGCTTAAAGAAGTAAGCGACTTTTTTTTTTTAATTTTTTTTTTTTTTTTTTTTTTGATGCAGAAATGTTCTAAAAGCATCTAAATGCATTGCTGTGGCAAAATAAAATCCTTTTGGCGGTTAGGGCTCGAGTTTCTTTTGGAAGGAATACGTGATGCTGCTAAGGTACTCAGAAGGTCTGTTGATCCGCATCTGAGCAGCAGTTCAGACATCAAAATAATAAAACAACAAACAACTTTTTGATTAGATATAAAAAAATATTACAGTAAAACCTCGATATAACGAATGTTGATAAAACTGAAAACTCAACATTGTAATACTTCTGCTGAGTCCCCTGAAAAAATGCAAAATTTTTCATACAAAAATGTTCCATTGATATAACAAAAACATTTTTAGCATGAAAACCTTCGAAATATATTGACGGTTTAAGTTCCGTTGGCAAACAAAACTATTTATTTTTTTAACGTAATTTTTTAAAAAACTTGAATTTTTCGTCGTTTTTTTTTTGCTGACCTTATTTATAAAGGTTTATCAGGTGACATTTTCATAAAAAAATTGTATATACAAAGCACTTAATGTCTTCTATATTTTTATGAATTTGTTTGTAAGATTATAAAGAACCTATAGGTGTTTCACTGTACTACAAACGCTTTGTTGTCGCTCTGTCAAATATGAATTAGTTTCATTGTATGTCAACGTACGCTTTTGAAATCAGGTGACAAGAAAATATAGCAAAATATTATGGCATAGTTCCAAAACAATAAATAATATCTACATATAAAAATTTCTGTACATAGTGGCTGAATTTCTTTATTCATTCTGAACGTTTGGAATAAACTTTTCTGTTTATTTATTCTTTAGAACGTTCCTGATGATATGTTGACGTATATTTCAAACGCATTCTGTTTATTCCGGCTGTGAAATGGGATTATCCGGAATGTATAAAGAAACGCAGCCAGTATATGCGAGAATTTATGTGTTCTTCTTGAAGACTAAAAAATGTGTATCGGATAATAAAGTAGTCTTGGTTCAGCTGTACATTTGGCTGCCAGCGAAGCCGTACATACGCCACCGATACCGCATCTCGCTAAACCAATAAACTATCCCTCACGCCTTTTCATTCTTCAAAATGTTCGGGAATTTTGGAGGTATGTACATCTCAATGCGTGATATGAGCTCAACCCGAATTTATATAAGATGTTAGTAGCGGCACAAAAACAAAAATTACACTAACAAATTTTACACACGAAATGACAGTAAGAATTAAAACAAGTGTATAACAAATATATAGTTTTGATATGAAGAACCATCGAGGTGAAAAATCAACAGCTCTGGTAACACCACCTTATATAAATTCGTCTTTCCTGCAAACCAAAGTTTTTAAAATCTCAACGAATTCTTTCAAAGTAGCGGAAGTGTGACGGAACTAGGAATGTTAATCCCGGCCTGTTTAAGGTCTAGAAAATCGCGGTCTCGATAATCCCGGGATTTTCGGGATTTTTAATTTGCAGTGATGGTCACAATAGAAACTCTTTTTTTTGACCAGTATTGGTTATAATTCTTTTTTATTTAATAATTAATATTTTTTTTTTATAAATTTCTAGCTCATTATACATACAACACCGTGCGATAGTAAATTTTACACACAAAAATCAATATATTCGCGAAATCATGGGCCAAATATAGTAAAATCGCGTTTTTAGTTTTTCACTCTGACCCCAGTAATTCAAAAATGATTTTGAAATCACAAAGCCCTTTAAAATAAATCCTGATGCCATTTATTTATTATTTATTTTATTTTAGGAGAGATAGAAACAATTTTTTTCGATTTAAGTTTTTGAAAAGTAATGAATATCTAAGTCCCGGTAATAAAGCTGGGATTCCGGGATTGTGATAATGACATCCGGAAAATTCGGGATCGTAAAAAGCGAAAAAATTAGCATCCCTAGTCGGAACCTACTGTCACGTACATATGTATGACCTTTCGCCAGATACCAATATGCCTCGTTATTTGGCAAGTAAATATTACATGTTAGAGGTCTTGGAGATATTTGCTACTGTTCATTAGTAAAAGTTTTGTATTGTGTCCGTGATGCAGAGAACAATCGGTATGTAAACAAGTATTTGGCTATTAGAATAGTGAAATGTCGACATGTAAAATTTACCTTCTATCTCCATGGCACTTATTAATTTCTGTTTGGAATATTCAATTAGATTTAAGAGGAAATCACAGTAAAGCACAACAAATTAAATTTGCTGTCTAACTAAAACTTAAACACTACATACTTCAAATATTTTAATGGATTTTCCAGTTAACACATCCATTACTTTTGAGTTCAATTATATATATGTAAGTGTATGTCAGTCCGAGGTAAGGAAATTAATTTTTTCTTGTTTGTAAACTTGTTAGAGCTTAGTTGTATGCTTAATAACCAATAGGTATGGAAAAGCCTACATACATATATTCTAGATATGCAGCAAGGATTTATTAAATCCAGATTTTCTTTGTATTTAAGTTCTTAATATTGTTCGTATTTGTAAATAAATTTTTCTGCAAAAGAAAATCTATTCTGAGGTTCATCATTCACATTGCGTATACGACGTGGTTTGCCGCGAAGCTCAGCTTAGCTTATTCAGCAGTTATGGAAAAGAAACTATACCATTAATCTATAAAAGGACACAAAAAACTCGAATTTTGAATGAAAAATGCTCAAATTTCCCTAAAATTTTGTAAAATTGTTGCCATTGCCTATACGAAAATACTCATTTATTTACTTGTACTTACCGAATTCAAGTAAACATTTCCGCCAAATGAACTCATATTTAATATCAGGCCGTAGTACACCAAATTCATGGTGAACCAAATGCAAAGAAAGCAAATTGTCACACAACTCAGGTAACGCGAATTGAAAAGGCTGACGCAATTCTGTGAGGAATCTTCCTGTGACGGTGGCCTCAACATTGACTCAAAGTCCGGTGGCAGCTGGCGTCCGTTAAATTTAGCTGCACGCTGTACAATAACTTTTACTTCGGCAATATGTCCTTTGACCAGCAGCCAACGTGGAGATTCGGGCACAACAAACCTGAGAATGAAATAGTTAAAAGGCAAGATTAGACTAGAAAAAAAAATATGTTTTAAATGCGCACAGTCACAGAGTTTTTCAATGAAATTCAGTAGAAAAAATTACTTTAGTTCTCGTGGATTTCTCTTTGAATAATTATAATTTTTAGGTCCGGAGAGGCCCGACGGAATTCCGAAGCATTCCGATGAAAAGCTGAAAAACCCCCCAAAGAAAAATCCAGAAAAATAAAATGCAAAGAACCCTGAACAAATTCTCAACGGCACATAAATAGTCACGAAAAAGAAGTCTTATTCGGCAGCATGGTAGCTTTTTCACAATTTTTTTAGTACTGGTTAATTTTATTATTTATTTAAATAATTTTTTTTATAGCCCTTCAGCTATCTTTTAAATTTAATGCAGTTTCCTAATTAAACTAAATTTGATTGGATTTTATTTATTTTGCGTTATTTTTAAGTTTACTGTTTTCCTTTATATTTTATTTAGCTTAAATTTAAATTTTATTATTTTTTTCTTAAGTAATTCAATTAGATTTATTTTTATAGAATTTTTTATTTTTAGATTTTTTATTCTGTTTATTTAATTTTAATGTATTTTGTATAATATCACTTTATTTTTAACTTAATACAATTTTTTTAAAGTAAATAAATTTAACTAAACTTATATTTTAGTTTACAATTTTATTTGATTTGTATTTATTTATATATGTATGTAATATATTTGTTTGTGAAACTATTTTTGATTTAATTTCATTTTTATTTTATTTCATTATATTTTATTAATACTTCCGTTTTTCATTCTGTTTATTTAATTTTAATGCTTTTTTATAATTAAATTTTTTTAGCCTAATAAACTTTTTTTAATTAAAACAATTTTATTTAATAATTATTTTTTTTATTTTACGTCCTATTTTTTTCGTTAATGTTTGTAATTTTATATATTTTAAATTAGTTTTTTTATTTTATTTCTGTTAATTTTTATTTTTGAATTTTGGTTTTTAATTCTTTTGTTTCACTTCATTTTTTAATTTAATATTTGCTATTTAGTTTATACTTGTAATTTTATTTATTTTTATTTAGTTTTAATGTCTTTTGTTTTATTTCTCTTCATTTTTAAATTTAATAAAAGTTATTAAATGAAATAAGGTTAATTATAATACATTTACTTTACTTGCTTTTTTTATTTTTTAATTTTGGTTTTTATTTGGTTTATATAAATTATTATATATTATTGTTTCTAATTTGATATTACTTCATTTTTTAATATAATACAATTTTGTATTATTTATTTAAACTTTATTGACGTAGAATACGTCTTACCTTAAGGTATGGGGGCTATGTTCAAATGTTGTAGTTGTAATTTTTAGAGCTTCACAAAAACGCTTATTGCACGAGAACTAATAAAGCGATTTCAAAGAAAAGTATGGCGTTTCAAAGATAAAATTCCAAACCTGTCGACAGATTCATTTTTTGTAAATAACCAATTCGGTTTCTGTCGTAAAAAACAACGGTAAACATTGCCTTATTTTGGGGTCAATTTTGAGCCTTTAAAGTGCTCTAGCAACTTATTGTTGGCATATATAACTTTCATTTTCGGGATATAGGTTCTTTGGAGCAGTAGAAATATTATCGGGTACAAATTTTATATAAATTTAACAAATATTGAGCATTTTAAGGCAAAAAATTGTTGAAAAAATTTGCAATTTTTTTTCATTACCAAAATGATCGAAAACCGCTCGAATGATTTTGTTTTTGTTTTCTTTAATCAAAAATTCAAGAGTTTTCCTTTCGTTTGGTATATGGGAAGTATTGGTTGATATCTTCTATATATGTTTATTTTATTCAAATATATGGGCATAAATGATTTTCCATACAAAATCACCTCGTCATCATTTTGCAAACACGTGCATATGTTGGAAGTGTGGGAAGGAGACAAAAAGTATGTATGCGTATGTAATGCGGCTTTTGATCGCAGCGTATGTACATATGTAAATGCATATATACGTACATATGAAAGTTTCAGTTAATGTGGATCTGTTTGGTTTTGTTATCGATATTTTTATCGATTTTGTTGCCGATATTTTAATCGATTTTGCCATCGATATTTTTATCGGTTTTGTTACCGATATTTTCACCGATTTTGTTATCGAAATTTGTATCGATGTTGTTATTGATTTTGCTATCGATATTTTCGGAACATATCGATATAATGATCGATATTTTTATCGATTTTGTTATCGATTTTGTAATCGATTCTGTTATTGATTTTATTATTGATTATTTATCGGTTTTGTTATCGATATTTTTCTTGATTGTTTTAACAATTTTGCTATCGATATTGTTATCGCTTTTGTTATCGATATTTTTGTCGCTTTTGTCATCAATATTTTTATCGATTTTTCTATAGATATTGTTATCGCTTTTGCTGTCGGTATTTTTATCGGTTTTTTTACCGATTTTGCTATCGATATTGCCATCGCTTTTGTTATCGATAGTTTTATCGATTTTTTTATCGAATTTATTACCGATTTTGTAATGGATTTTTTGATAGATTTTGTTATCAATTTTGTTATTGACTTTGGAATCGATTTTGTTATCGATTTTGTAATCGATTTTTCGATAGATTTTGTAATCGATTTTTTATCGATTTTGTAATCGATTTAGTTAACGATTTTGTTATCGATATTTTTATCGATTTTGTTATCGATTTTATTATCGCTTTTGTTATCGATATTTTTTTCTTAGTTTGTGCTTTCGTTTTTGACTTGGATATGCTCTTAACCATACCACGTATTCTACGTTTAAATTTAGCGGGTGTATCTCCGATACAGCCTGCAGACCAAGACGAAGGCGCTGGACTGTTCCTTTTTAATTAATTTTGTTAAGTCAATTTTTTTTTAATTTTGACCTTTAATATGTAATTATTTTATTTTTTAATATCATTTGTTAGTTTATTGTTTACATTTATGTTTCTTTATCTTATACATATTACTTTTTTAATTTTTTTTTAATTTAATTCAATATTCTGTTTTGACGTACATATTAACTGAAAAATGGTAAATTAATTGCCCATGCTTAAAAATTGCTTGTTCTCGTTGATTATTTTAATGATGCCATAAATTCAAGACATCACATGCAAAGCAAGAAGAATATCCATAAAATTTTAAGCACAAATTAGCACCTCAATGAAATTTACCGAAAATGCGTGCATCATAAAATATTTTTTTTTTATTTTTTGAATTAAGCCAATACCTCGAAACTTGTGCGAGTATTTCTTTTGTTATTTATTTTCACTGTCTGTCTGTTTGCTCAGCTGGCACATGTACGAATTGTTTAACGATCAAAATTTAAAACATTTAGTCTAATTGACGCCCACACGCGGAACCAAAAATCGAAAATCGAAATAAAAAAAAAAATAAACAAGTGGGTAAGCACAGATGAAAGCGAAATTGGTAGAGGATTTTCAAATGTTTTTTGGATGAGTAGATTCGTTTGAATGTTAAATTTTGCTCTCATTAACGTTTTATTATCCATTTTTTCTGGTAGCGAATTTATTTAAAAAATCAAAGCAATAAAAACAATTTTGCGCTTAAATAAGTACATTTTCAGATTAAGTTTAGCATCTCAACTTACCATAGAAAACACAGGAATATGCCTGGTATGCCGATGCAAAGCTGCAGCCGCTGATGATCCTGCGTCAGGTAGGCAATGCCTGCGATCACCATGTAGGAAATTGGCAGTGGAAATAAATTGTACATGCCAGCTATGGTACGCCATTTGCCATCCACATATTCTATGGCCAATATTAGGCCAGCATAGGTCACCGACACGGAGACAACACCGAGCAGAGCGCGCAGCAGCAGAAATATTTCCAACGATTCGGGGAAGAGGAGTGCAAAACCTGTAAGAAGGCGAGAAAGAGATAGGGAGAGAAAGAAATAAAAAATATTAAATAATTTACATATAATGCAGAAGATTTATTTCAAAAACTTAGTAGCCTCGTACGTATTATGTAGAGAAGAGAAAGTGGTTAGGGTATTCCACATTATCATCCGACAAGCATACAATTCCGCGAGAATTTCGTTCGGAAATTTTTCATGTTATTTACATACAAAATTACAGATGCCAACCGACTCCTTTAAAATTGGAATACAATTTTTTTTTAAATGGGAGAATTTTTTTACATCCTTTAAAGGCCATAAATTCGTTATTATGGATCGCCCTAATACATATAAAAGTCTTATTATAAATTATTTGGACGATATTTTGAGAGGGGTCAGGACTTTGTACAGTTTTGCTAGGATTTACGGCGTGGCCGCTGTTAGCCTCACATTTAGTCTGCAGGTTTACGTAACCTTGGGTGAGATGGTATTGGATGTTCAGGAATTTATGCCACTCTATAATCTTCTTCATTATGCAGAGCAAAGGTTAGAGAACCTAACCAGGAGCTACCCCGTCTAAACCACAATAGTTCCTTTGCAAGGAATATTTGCATATTAGCCTTATTAAATTCGTTTCAACCGCAAGCTATTACCTACGCCAGGACGAGGTCCTTACCTTAAGCAATTTCTAAGTGGAGGGCTTCTTTACAAGCCTTAAAAATGTGTGCAGGTCGGTCTTCACTGACCTTACCATCTCGAGGAATTCCGTTATTGTATGAATGCATCAGCTAATATTTGTGAATATCCTCTATGGCATACGAGCGGTATTGTACTCACTTGTTTGCATAGATACATACATATCTGTGTTCGTATGGAAAAGTAGCTTATGTCGAAAGGCCGGCTTTAGTATAATGCGTCATTCCCTTTTTTTTTTTTTTTAACGACAAAGAATTTTTTGATGAGACTTTAAAAGAGTATTGACTTGCTAGTACCGGAACTATTTCTTGCACGTTTATTTGCTAAAAGTTGTTTAACGGCTTAGCGCCCGTAAGTCATTCGAAATCGTATGCTGTGAATGCCGATTTATACTAAAGCCAGCCTTTCGACATAAGCTACTTTTCCATACGAACACAGATATGTCAGAACCTAACCAAGTACATAATACAGCAACCACTTGCAGTCATTGAAAGGATAATTTCGAATGTCTTTTGTGAGTAGTGTCTAAGCACTGGACCAGCAATGCTGGAAATCCAATCGACAATCGATAAAGGATGAATGCGGTCTTTCCGTGTGTACTTGTGGCCTTTATATGTACACACATATATACATATATGCATGCTAACTTATATTATGTATGTTTGTATGTAGTTGTAGCTGCTTTTGATTGTCAAGTTCATAGTCATTTCCTATCAAAGGTAAAAGTAGTCATCAGACTTTGTTGAGTTGCTTGAGTCAAAGATGTGGTTGTACATATGTATGTAGATGTGGTTGTTGCAGTATTCGTTTGTTCTTGTTTTTTCATTGTTGCTTTAACATTATTGACGTTGACGTTGTGGTATATGTCAAAGTCAACTTTAAATGCGAAAAGGTTGAAATTTAATTGCAAGCAAATAAAGAAAAGCCGCAACAGAGCAAGGATATTCAGTTGTATTAGAAATATGAAGAAGGTCGTAACGAAATAATGATTTCACAGAGAGAATGCATTTACGAAAGTGAGTTAAATAACCTTTTTGGGCAGAATTAACTTTATAGCAGTCAGAATAATGTGTGGTTAGGGCTCGATATAATAAATAGATAAACTAAGGAGAAAACCTACTAAATAAAGATAAATCTAAAAAAAAAAACTTGAACAACTAATTTTTATATTTCCGAAAAAACCCCGAATGTTCTCGAAAATCCGGAAAAATACTCCGAAATAATGCCGAGAAGTATCGAAGGATACCGAAAATTTGTGAATAGAATGCTTTAGAATGCAATGCCAGTCAAGGATGTGAACCTACTTACACATCGATTATCAGGCCGTAAAAAAGGTCCCTCAGTCAGTAACAATTCTGCGCCATGAAAAGCACAAGAGACTCTAAAGAAAAGATAAGGCATTCTTGGGCAGGAACCGTAACGGTTATAATCTTTATAATTAAAATTCCAATTTAGCCGTCAAAACCGAATTTCTATCTTCCGATCAAATTTACCAATTATTTTATGACTTCTAAGTTCCTCGATCAATAATGATCGTTTTTTTTGGACTTTTATTTTATCGATAAATTTTTTTATTGTTATTTTTGAATTTAACTTTTTCAGTTAAGAAAAATCGTTATTTGTGGACTGTTTATTTTTTCAAACAATTTTTGATTGTTATTTTGTGATGCCAATCCTATTGAAGCCAATATTTTCAGATAAAATTTTTACATCATAAAATATTTAAATCAGTCATAAAAAACACTCTCCATAAATTTGGTTATAAATGATCGAAAAAACTAAAAATCCAAAACAACGATTTATTTTTATTTTTTTGAAAAAAATAACTTCGTAGCATAATGTTTATTCTTGGCCGATAAAATAAAAACTAAGAAACAACGATTTTGCAATGATCTAAAAATTAAAATTTTCATGTTTCATGGTTATATTTGGGCCGTGTTCTTAAGGCCCTTGGAAGGGTGGCAACCTTTCAAAAAGATTGTTTAGTAAAGCTATCTCAAACATTTTTCATTTGTAATATTTAATTTAATTTCATTGTTTTTTAGTTTTTACTGTTTTGATATGTGAAAACTCTATTTATTCAATTAAACACAGGTGGCAAACCTCATCAAAAATATTTGTTTCTTTTAAGCAGTTTTCACTTGATATGCGCACAAGGAAAATTGCAACGGTTTTATTATAAACCGTCTTTTGAAACTAATTCTCTTCGCTTCCTACAAAACCAATTAAACGTTTAAGCAAAACAGCTTTTATTTAATATTTCCCGCTGCCAAAACTTCTTCATTCCAAAACTTACCAAATATCGTCTGCAGCGTTGCTGATATGAAAAGCATTTTTTTTTGCGGCCAAATTTATCCGACAAATAACCGGACAAAATGCCACCTGTTGCCGCACCCAATAGAAAGAACATCTCCGCCACATTCTTAAAGTACTCCTTGTCGCACACCAAATCCCACTGCGAAATCCATGTGTTGCCCAAATTATCATCGCTGTCATATTCCCAAGCCGAGCAGGCGATGCGTGTGGCATTTTGGACGACGGCCAGCGGTGAGATAAGATTGTGTTGAAAAGTAGACACCACCGCCGAGGGGTCGTGTGGCAAGCTGCCATGTACGCCATGTGACTGCTGTTGGTGTTGGCTCGATTGTTGTTGTAAGGCTGGCTGATGATGGAGGAAGGTGTTTGTATTTGTGTGTTTGCGAAGTAATACGGCCACGCATCGGTGCACACAGTTGGGGTAATAACGGCAACGAGCGTAAGAGATAGGAGGATAAAGAAGAGAGCAGACATGAAATTGCGAATTAGTTGGAATTTCGCACTCGAGTGCACAGCAGCAAGAATGCAACTGAAGAACACATACACACAAGCATGCACATATCTACATGCATGGTGGCTTTAAGACAAGCAGTGGCTGCTGTGATTCTATGCAGCAGATTCTTAGTGAATGCGAAGTATTTAGTTGTGATTGTTGTTCTTGTGCATATTCTTCAGTGTTGCTTGCTTTAAAGATTAGCCACTTGTGTGGATGTACATATGTACATTAGAGTGCATCCGTATTCATAAAAAAAAAGTTCGATACTGTTTTTCCATCGGAATTATAAAATCTATTATATCATAAGATTTGTGTAAAAATATTGAGATTTCCGCAAGCTGGAGCGATTTGAAAATACCTCCAAAAATCAAGTTTTTATAAATAAAATTTATTTAAAAAAATATTTGTTTTTAAAATCACCTTAGATGATAGAAGAGTCTAACATTAAATAGAAGGTCTGCCTAAAAATTAAAAAAAAAAATTGTCTCAAAGGAATCAAAATAATGAGGTTTTTGGAAGTATTTTCCCTTCGCACGTCATTCTTAATATGTTTACGAAATATTTTGGCTGAAGTCTTAGCGCCATATTCATAAAAAGTAAAGTAGCTTAAAAAAAGGTTTATGAAATTACAAAATTTATGACAACGTCAATTTATAAACCTACTTTATTTTTTATGAACAAGGCCATTAGAATATAATAAACTTTATAATTTTGTTAGAAAAATCGCAAACAATTTTTTTGAGACACCCTAATGTACCCATGTGTATTTGCTTACTTACCTGCAACCGTATACTATCGTTGTGCACTTTGCTCCAGTCAATGTTCGCCTGAAAGCAATTGTCTTGCGAATCACTCAGATTGCGCCACACATCCACCGGCAAATCTTGCAAATGCGGCGGTCGACTGCACCAAAAATTTTTGTTGATCGCCTGAAGAAAAAAACCAAAAACCGCACAAGAAAATAAATAAACGGTTTTGGCGGAAACACAATTTAATTTGTATACAGTTTCAATGCCCCATACCTCACGCCGCTCACCAGGGCGTATGAGTAACGCGCCATGACTCACCTGATAGATTGGCGACGCTATGTGAAATGTATTGGGCACCTGAAACAGCGACAACAACATTGTCATCAGGCATTGCCACTTGCCGAAATGCCCCACCAGATCGCCGATCACATCAGTCTCATCCTCGCCGTTGTTGCTGCTGCTGCTGCTTTTTTGTGCCTCTCGCCTCGTTGCTTTTGTTGCTGCTGCCGGTGGTGGTGGTGGTGGTGGTGAGGGGCCATTATTGGCAGCGATCGTGCCGCTATTTGCTGTCGCTGACGTCACAACCGTTGCTGTCGCAGTCGCAGTCGCGGTCGCGGTCGCTGGTGTTGACGTCGTTGTCATCGCATTGGCAGGTGGCGCTTCTGTCGCCGCAGTGTTCGCGCTGCTGGTGTTGTTGATCTCATTTGAATTTGAATTTTTACGTTTCGCTGTCATTTGTTTGTGTAACTTTTGTTGGTTTTGTTGGTGGTGTTGCGGACTTTGTTGCGACGTCACAATTGTCGGTATCAATTTACTAGCATTCGTAGTGGTCGCATGCGCTGAGGACGGTTGTTTGTTGGTTTTTAGATAATTCCCAAATGGGGTCACTGTAATCAGATGAAATGGGAGAATTTCGTTGAATAAAAGATAATTTATTATTCTATGTACGTAAATATCTGCTTTAGTGATATGATATTTTATTTTAAAAGTTTTATTTGACTTAAGTAAGATACAGGCTTTTTTCTGAGTGTTTCGACCAATTTTCATACAAAAGCAATTTCTTAAGTTTTTTGCGGTACTTAGCTCAAAAATTTAGAAAAAATCACAAAACGTTTAGAAAAATTGGAAGAATTTGTAAATGATCCACAAAATATTCCGAACGGTCTACAAAAAATTCCAATAACCTCTAAGAAAACAGCGAACGGTCTCATAAAAATCCCCCCTCCCCTCAAAAAAAAAACTCCGGAAAGCCCTGAAAATGTCCTATAAGTTTCCCAAAAAACCCAAAAATGTATCGAAAACGTACCAGTAATCCCCAAAACTTTTGAACTCAATTCGTTAAATTCCGAACGGTTTCAAAAATGTTCGTAAAAATTCTGAGAAGTTTAGTTTCAAAAGTTAGAAATTGCGAAAACTCCCGGACTCTTCCGAAGAGTAAAAAAAATTCGCTAAAAATTCCGAACGACCCGTAAAATCCTTAAAACCATTGAAAAAACTCCAAATGCCCCAGAAAAATCTCAAACAACTTGGAACGGTGCCAAACAAAACCCAAATGTTTCAAAAAGCAAAAAAAAAAAACTTAGAAATCCTCAAAAATTCGCGAATGGTCACAAAAAGCTTCGCAGTTTTTAACAAAGAAACCATAAGCCCATAGAGCTCTTGAATTGTTCCCACCCAAAAATGCCAATATAAGACTAATGGCATAAGTTACTCCAAGAGAGGCCAAAAAGCACCAAAAAAATACCAGAAAAATTATTCATTTTCATAACAAATAAAACTTGGCCTATTATTCTTGAAAATTTTACTAAACTACCCAAAAGTTCTGAAAGCTCAAAAAACTGCGACGAGCCTCCAAAAAAAAAATTCGGAAATGCTCAAAAATATCCGGCAGATAACCCGAAAATTAACCAGAGATCCTTAAAAAATTAAAAACAAATCGAAAGTATCCCAGAAACCCTTAAATTTTGGAATGGTCCAAAAAAAATCCTGAACGGTCTCGAAGAAACCTGAAAAGATGCCATACGGTTTCGAAAACTTTTCAGAAAATCTCAAAAGCCCTTAAATCGAGTGAATGGCATAAAAAGTCCCGGATGGTCCAAAGAACCAGGAAAAGATGCCAAAAACGCAAAATAACTTACGGAACGATGCTAGAAAAATGTAAAACAATCCGAAAAATACAGAAAAAAATCCTAAAAGATTCAAGAAAGTCCAATATGGTCGGCGTTAAAAGAATTACGAAATGGCTTGAAAAATAACGAAACAAATAATTTTTAACCAAAAACACAACCGATTCTTCATGATGAAATGATCAGATCTATACCAAATTAGTATGCAACCACCTTTGAGATACCAACTTTCCGTTAAAAAAAAAATAATTATCGAAAACGGTTCCCGTTGTCCAAAGTTATCCGGTAACATGCATAAAAAGATATTCCGATGATTTCATAACCTGTAACATCTTTTAATTATACTTTTTCACATCTTTTTTTACAATTTTATCAGCTAAATTTTTCTTCCTATTTCTTGCGTCAAACGTTTAATCCAAAGCAAAACAAAGTACTGTTAATTTATTATAGAAACCAACCGTTTTCTTAATCTTTCGATTGGGTACTATTTTTTCGAGACTTTTCCTGCTTATTCCAAAGGGTACGCACACATACACGTATATTTACCCACCAATATTCTTCTAAAACGCCAGCAACTCCGAGAAAGTTCAACGATGCGTGAAAAACTTTAACCAATTCACTTAAGTCAACAAAACATTGAGCTCATGTATGGCATTTAATAAGTACAAAAATACGTTTATACATATCTTTATATATATTAGGGTGGATCACTCTACGTACAAAAAAAAAGTCGGTACTGTTTTTCTGTTGGAATTATAAAATTTCAAGACTTCTGCCATAATATTTCGGAAAAAGAGTAAAATTTACGTGAGTTAGAAAAAATTTAAAATATCCGAAAAAAAAGTTTTTTTTTTAGTTAAGTTAATTTTTGAAATAAATTTTTCCAATAAATCACATGAGATGATAAAAAAGTTGAATCTTAAAAGATTTGCATAAAAATGTTATAAACGGAACTAAAATAATGCGATTTTTGGAGGTTATATCGAATTGGACGAGTTCACGTAAATCTTAATATTTTTCCGGAATATTTGGGCGGAGATCTTAAACTATAATAAATTCTATAACGCTGGTGGAAAACCCACATTTTTTTGCCGAGCCACCCTAATATACATAAATACATGCTTACAAAGATCCACTCAAAGTGGCCAGTTTGACTGCTAATCACACCTTTGGCAGCGCACGAGGTGGGCCAATCAGGCCAATCGCTCGTTCACCCTCAAAGCTTCAGCTGTAAGCAACGAATAAACAAAAATACACACAATTATATGTACTATATGTATGTTTGCACATACAATTATGTAGCCCAATAAAGCAATAAAAAG
>NW_023461784.1:0-1288 GCF_013731165.1 Rhagoletis pomonella
ATCTATTTATAAATACGAGAAACATATATGTATGTACATGAGGGTGGACCCAAAATGCATGTGAAAAAGTAAAGTCGGAATTTTTATGCCACCTAGGATTTTTCTATACCGAAAAAAATATACCCCTATTTTTTATTTTGAAATCAAAAAATATTTAGAGGTCGCTCAAAGCGCCCAAAGTTTTCCATGTATTTTATATGTGGAAAAAAATTTTTCGCAGAAATGGTATAGAATTCAAAAAAACTAATATTTTTCTATCGGAATACTCCTCATCTGCAGAAGATTCCCAGTAATAATACTAAATTATTTATTTAACCATTTTTTCTTCGCAACTATAATTTATAAGTCCGCCAAAAACCCACAAAAACCCCAAAAAATGCAATGGGGGACAAATAAAAAATCGTTAGTATTAAAAATGTTTAAATAAATAATTGGGTATTATTATTGTAAGTCTCCTGAAGAGAAGCAGAGTTTTCCGATCGAAAAATATTACTTTTCAAGAATTCTATACCATTTCTACGAAAAGTTGTTTTTTCCCATACTTATAAAAATACATGGAAAACTTTGAGCGCTTTGAGCGACCTCTAAATATTTTTTGATTTTAAAATAAAAAAATATGGGTATGCTTTTTTTCTATATAGAACAATCCTAGGCGGTGAGTAATGCTTACAATTCCGACTTTACTGTTTTTGGACCACCCTAATGTACACGCAGTCATATCAAGAGCACCTCATTTCAAAGTGATATTGCCTTCCACTTATGTTTATTTATTTATTTTTAAGAATTTTCATTAAATTAAAGTTCATTCTCTGAAAAAATTCATATAAACCCAAATTTAAAACTTTGTAGAAAAATATAAACAATCTAAAAATGTTCATCCAATTTTCAAAATTATTTTCTCTGAATTTTCTGAGTATACAGATTTAAAGCCCTTTCAATTTTATTGCAATAATGTGCAAGTTTCAAGTGGCTAAAAATTTCCGTTGTTGCGGTTTTCTTCCATATAAAAATAAATTGTGTTTATTCGTTATATGGGAGCAAATGCGACAAAAAGAATCAAAGGTAATTTTAAGGCTCTTGAAACTTCCACATTATCACACTACAATTGAATCGGCTATAAAGCTTCATACTCAAAAAAAATTTCACTCTTCTGAGTAAATAAGTTTGAAATTTGAATGAAACTTAGTTGACTTTTTTAGATTTCAACAAAGTTTTGAGCGAGGGTTTACATTTTTTTTTTTATGAACTTTATTTTAATTGAAATTGAACATACTGAAAACAAATTTTC
>NW_023461784.1:1388-3923 GCF_013731165.1 Rhagoletis pomonella
AGTATTCTAGTTAAATAAAATGTTACAAAGTGGGCTTCAAACGAAAAGATTTTAAACTAAATTAATATGGTCGGGTTTTTGATATACATATGTAGTTGCCACCTACTTAAAAAATGGTGCACGTATTGAAATAATATTTAAAGATATCTAATATTGGTATCAAACGAAAGAAACTTAGGTGAGCTTCTGCGATATTTATTTAAAAAGTTTATAACTATGAACGGTAAGTAATTTATTAACGATATCCATTTATATATCAAACGAAAAGTAAAAGAAGTGACGTTTTACAAAGACATATTTGTTCGAGGGTTGCCACTTAGTTAAAAGTTTGCTGAAAGTAAACGATAATTGATAATAAAATACTTATTTATTTTAACATACATACAAGTTTTTGGAAAAAATAAAAAATAAACGTACACTTGCGATCAGCTACTTAAGTTATCAACATTTTTAACAATTTTGATTATTTTTCTTTTGCTTATTTAATGTTTATTATTTTTCCATAAAAGTCTAGCTCGTTATATGCCAAACACCATATAAATCCACATTTCAAACCATGTCCAAAAATTGCAAAAAATTTCCAAAGTTTCAGCTAAATTTTTAACTAAGTGGCAACCCTCGAACAAATATATCTTTGTAAAACATCACTTATTTTCTTTTATTTGATATATAAATAGATATCCTTAATAAATTACTTACGGTTCATAGTTATAAACTTTTTAAATAAATATCGCAGAAGCCCACCTAACTTCCTTTCGTTTGATACCAATATTAGATATCTTTAAATATTATTTCAATACGTGCACCATTTTCTAAGTAGGTGGCAACTAAATATGTATGTTAAAAACCCGATCATATTAATTTAGTTTAAAATCTCATATTAATTTAGTTTAAAATCTCTAGAATACTTCAATCAATAAATTAGAAACTATGTATATGGCAACCATCAAAAATTCGCATACAATTACACAAAAGCCCTCTTAACCGGCTTTTGTTTGATAGCAATATCGAATGTCCTTAATACATTACTTACCTTTCATAGTTATAAATTTTTTTAATAAGTGGTAACTCTATTAAAAACACCAAAATATTAATTTAGTCTCAAACTCCTTTCGCTTGATGCCCATATTGTGACATTTTCCTGACTATCATATTTAAACAATGCATTTTTAATAAGGCGGCAACCCTTTAAAAACCCAAAACAGCGCTGTAAGTCAATATTTTTCACCTGACGCCTCATTTGGAAACGCGACAGAACGGTGTAAACTGATGCTCTTCCCAAAAATAAAAATTTATTAGGCGGCAACACTTTTCAAAAAAATAAGACGTTCTTTCTTTCAAATCTTTAGATCAAGCCCGTTTACATGGCACCCTATTTTTTAAATTGCGCGAACGGTGTAAGTCTTGTGATTTTAGAAGCAGGTGGTAACCCTATTCAAAAAACTGAAACCTTCTTGCACATCTACAGGCCTAGCCCTTTCATTTGGCGCCTCTTCTGTTTTAATACAACGAACGGTGCAGATTTTATAATTTTAAAAAAGGTGGCAATCCTATTCAAAAAAGACATGCCTTGTGGTAAATACATCTAGAGGCTAAGCCCTTTACATTGGCACCTCAGTTTAAAACTCCCTTCATGTATTGTATGTATACATATGCATATAGATTTGAACTCACCCTGGTATTTGGGTATAGGGGTTATTAAAATCCATGTAGTAGCTTCAAAACTATAACATTCCAATATACACAGCTCTGGAATTATTGATTTTTAACTTTGACTCTTATTTTTGCCTAAAAAAATAAAAGTCAACAATTACCGATTATTTTCTGCTCAAAAAAAAAAATAAAAGGCAAATTTTAACTTTTATTTTTGTCTTAAAAAAATAAAAAGCAGAAATAACCGGTATTATTTGCTCATAATGATAAAAGTCATATATTTAAAAGTCATGGAGGAATCAGAATCTACAATGAGAGACGAGTCTAATGGTGCCTTTGAAAAAGCTATAGCATAATTTTTTCACTATGCCTTTTTGATATAAAAATTTTAAAATAATGTTTATTTTCAGTCTCTTATGCGGACAACAACGTAGCTGCCCATGAACCAACGACTACAGATCATGGTTGCCACTCGCCAAGATTTTTTTCTACAAAAATCTCTTAAGAAAAGTTATCAAAAGTTACCAAATCTTCACTACCAAAATCTTCACTTCTTCACTGAATAACATTGCTATATTTCATAACAAATATGTATATATTTACAGCCCGATTCTGTGCACTTAATAAATTCAATATTTTTATAATTTGTAAATTTCTGATTATTTATCAAGAGCTCACAGTTCAAGCACAGAAGTTTAAATCTATTTTCTTGATAAATTGTCAAGATTGAAAATGCTATTAACAATTATAATATCTTTTTTATTAGAAAATATTTTTCTATCAATACCCGCATGTGCCGTTATTCTTATTTTCGTTGTTGGTGTTTCCGACAGGGTAGGAGTATGATGAAATGTGGAAAGATTTTCTGTCATCCCTTGTTAA
>NW_023461784.1:3933-23088 GCF_013731165.1 Rhagoletis pomonella
TTCATTTCTTTCTAGTAATGCAAATAGATGTTTAGTTGCAAAAGTTACCAAAATGAAATAAAAGTTACCAAGTTACCAAACCGTTTAGAAGTTACCAATTTTGGTAGAAAGTTACCAATTGTGGCAACCATGCTACAGATCACGTAATCCGCCATCGTTGTATTTGTAATCGATTTTCAGAAAAAAGGTTTCGTAGCGTTTTTGATGTTTTTTGGTTCTGTGTACATCGTCTTCTACCTCTTCGTAGTGATATTTTAGCGATTTTATTAGGGTACTCACAAGATGTCGTAAGCGTCGTAATGTCTTAAAGTCGTAAATTTGTTGTGTAAAATAACGGTTGAAATGGGTTAAAGGGATTTTTAGAGTATAATAAAAGCTATTTATATATTTTCCATCGGTTTGGCAACATTTTGAAGTGATTAAAAATGATCAAAAAGCATTTTAACCGTTATTTTACATTGACAAATTTTACGATTTTAAGGTATTACGACGCTTACGACATCTTGTGAATACCCTATATGTGTTTCCTGCAGCGATTTTAATTATAAATTTTGGTTTATTACAAATTTATGATATAATATGAAGTGCTTTGTGATTGGAACAAGTTTGTGCGTCTGTTTGATTTGCTAAGAGGCGTAAATTTGCGTGAAAAGTGGGTGCACATTTGTGGTCAGAACGTCGGCATTGAAAAATCGACCGGTGCCGGTAATATGCGATTGTAAAACACTCTCAATCATTAAAACCATATTTTATGAACTTTTTTTTGCTAATTGTCATCAAGTTTCACTTTTTATATTTTATAATAAATACCAATATAATCGCACTCTATCACCACGCCTTTTTCGTTTTCTTTGTTTGTTTTCATTTTTAGGCAGATGTCAAAAACGCTCAGAAATTTACTTTTTTCATTCTTTACCGATTGCGTGATCTTGTTAGTTGGTTCATGGTAGCTGCCGCTATTAATACTTCAACGGCAACGAACAAAGAAGAACTAAATAAAGCAAAAAATGCTACTGTTCAGACACGTTAGATCGCTACATATTAATAAAGCGAAAGCGCACACCCGAAAAAAATGGAAAACTAAGTCCAAAAAAATAAAATTTTTAAAGTAGTCACTTCAAGTACATCTACATCGGCGAAGAATAATCGTTTTAGTATTCTCGCTGATATGAATAATGATTCTAACCAACATGTAGTTAAAAAATACAAGCCTCCACCCATTTATCTACGAGAACAAAGCTCGGTAGATACTGTCCTGAAACTAGTAGGGAAAAATAATTTTCATGTAAATAGTTATTAAAAAGGGTAATATACACGAAGTGAAAATTCAGGCTCAAAACGAAGATATTTTTCGTAAAATTACCAATGCGTTTGATGAGTGTAAGAAATCTTATCCCACCTATCAACTTAAAAGTAGTGGAGGACTAGAAGTTGTCATAAAAGGCATCGAGTCCAGCGTGAACTCACAAGAGATAGAAAATGCTCTTACGGAAAAAGGATTTATGGTGCACAATGTTTTCAACATCAAAAATAAAGAAAATATCCCTCAACCGATGATCAAAACAGAGCTAGAATCTGACTTTCATAACCTTAAGAAAGGGGAAGTGCATCAGATATATCAAATGCGATATCTCCTACACCGTAAAATCTCCCTAGAAGAACCCCATAGGCGTAGAGGCCCTGTTCAATATCATAACTGCCAGGAATTTGATCACACACGTCGCTACTGCACTTTAGCTGGTGTATGTGTTATCTGTGGGGATTAAAACACTTCTAAAGAATATGTGAAACCAAAAATGGACCCGAAATTCAAAAAGTGCAGTAACTGCGGTGGAAATCACACTGCTAATCATAGAGGTTGTCCAGTTTATATCTCAATGAAAGAGAAAACAATTCCCAAAAATATTCCTATTAGTCATAACCCCACACCAGAAATCGCAAGCCAATGCCTGTGCCAATGACTGTTAATATTTTTACTTCTTATGCACAAATGCTGAAAAATACTCCTCCGACACATCCTATTTTTGGTCAGAATAGTAGTAACCTAGAAGCTACTTTAAATAACTTTATGAAAGTTATGCAGGAGCGAATGATGGCAATGCAGCGCATGGTACAAGTTTTGATTAAAAATCAAAATCTATTACTTCAAGCCATTTTAGCTAAACCATTAATAGTCGGTCCCTACGAAGAGTAGCACATTTCACTATTCGCGTGGAAGATTAGCACATTTCACTATTAGCGTGGAAGACTAGCACATTTCATTATTCGCGTCGAAAAGTAGCACATTTCAGATTTTTGCGTGGAAGACTAGCACATTTCAGGTTTTTGCGTGGAAGACTAGCACATTTCAGATTTTTGCGTGAAGAGTTAAGGTTTAAAATAAATCATTAAGGCATAATTTGTATTGGAAATTAAGTGCTTATTTTATATTTCTATAATTGTATTCATGTATTAAAATTCATGAAATTCAGACGGTATAAAGCGTTTAGTGATCATTTGCTGGAGATCATCCACTTTTGTTTTTTTTAAGGCATTTTTCCCCTTTAAGCTTTATGCAATTCATATTGTTTTATGGTTAACCATTGAAAATTTGTTTTCAGTATGTTCAATTTCAATTAAAATAAAGTTCATTAAAAAAACATGTAAACCCACGCTTAAAACTTTGTAGAAATCTAAAAAAAATCAACTAATCTTCATTCAAATTTCAACCTTATTTACTCAGAAGTGTTAAAATTTTTTTGAGTATGAAGCTTTATAGCCTATTCAATTGTAGTGTGATAATGTGCAAGTTTCAAGAGCCTTAAAATTACCTTTGATTCTTTTTGCCGCATTTGCTCCCTTATAACGAACAAACACAATTTAATTTATATGGAAGAAAACCGCAGCAACGGAAATTTTTAGCCACTTGAAACTCGCACATTATTGCAATAAAATTGAAAGGGCTTTAAATCTATATACTCAAGAAATTCCGAGAAAATAATTTTGAAATTTGGATGAACATTTTTAGATTTGTTTTTAGTTTTCTACAAAGTTTTAAATATGGGTTTATATGGATTTTTTCAGAGAATGAACTTTATTTTAATGAAAATTCGTAAAAATAAATAAATAAACATAAGTGGAAAACAATATCACTTTGAAATGAGGTGCTCTTGATATGACTGCATGTGCATTAGGGTGGTCCAAAAACAGTACAGTCGGAATTGTAATTATCTCGCCCCTAGGATTGTTCTATATAGAAAAAAAGCATACCCCTATTTTTTTATTTTATAATCAAAAAATATTTAGAGGTCGCTCAAAGTTCATTTTTTAATACTAACGATTTTTTATTTGTCCCCCGTTACATTTTTTTGTGGGTCCTTGGCGGACCTATAAATTATAGTTGCGATGAAAAAATGGTTAAATAAACAATTTGGAATCTTCTGCATATGAAGAGTTTCCGATAGAAAAATATTAGTTTTTTTGAATTCTATACCATTTCTGCGAAAAGTTTTTTTTCCACATATAAAATATATGGAAAACTTTGGACGCTTTAGCGACCTCTAAATATTTTTTGATTTCAAAATAAAACATAGGGGTATGTTTTTTCGGTATAGAACAATCCTAGGTGGTGAGAGAGACCTTACGCAATCTATATATATAAATGTGAATGTCTGTTTGTTTATTACCTTATAACTTTCGAACGACTACACGGAATCGCACGAAACTTTGCACAGTTATTTGTTTTTACCCCGGGAAGGTTATAGGTATGGTTTTGTTTGCAAATATGGTGTCAATTTTGCGAGGAGGCGCGGCATGCAAATTTTTAATCAGCTATAAGTCACATGAACTTGACATTTGGTATGTAGACAAATCTTTGGTAGATACTTATAGTGAGGTATATATATAAATGACTTTGTAGGAGGGGGCATGGCATATCTCATAGTCGTGGAATTTTTAATCAACCATAACTTCCGAACCACAAGTCACATGACTCCTTTATATCCTTTGGATATGCCTTTCGAATTTAAAAGACTTCAATACAGTTGCCTGCTATCGCGGCTATAGTAAAATTAGAGCAGAAAGAGAGTATAACATCTTTACATAAAGTCCTTTTCATATCTGTATAAAGACGTGGGGTCAAACCCGCGGGGAAAAGCTAGTATATGATATAATACAAATCCTTCTATTGAAAATCGCAGTTCTTACTGCCCTGGCCTGCACACCCCAAACACTCTTAACTTAATAAGTATACAGCGCATATTAAGAAGAGAATGGCAAATAATTCGCTCTCCTAAGCTTAAACAGGAGCTGAATGCGTGTACAAAGGAATTACGTATTTTGTTGCAGGCGGAAAAAGAAAGAAATACGCACTCGATCCTCTAGTCCTTATCTGCCTCGAAACAGACTGACTACTCCCTTTGGCGAACACTGAAGCCTGTGTCTTTCACAAGTCTTTAGACCCAATAAAGGTGCTCATCATTCCAATATTTCAATACCTCCCAGTAGCCTTACCACAAATCCGCTTCGGATTAAATATAAAGATTTAATTAACACCATCCCAGCAAAAAACACGATTACCACAGAAACGAAAGTGGAAACGAGCTAGGCGATGGGAATCGCTTACCCTTTCGCTTCAAGAAGGCCTTATTTTAACATGGGCATGTCATTGGAGGTAAGCCCTTACCCGCAGCATTACCTTCAAACGAAGGGAGAACGCATGGATAAACAGAATCCAGAGAAGCGAACAAAGAATGCCTTACAGAGAAACTAATGTAGAATGCCTATATAAGTACATACTTATTTATATTAAATTGAAATCAGAAAATGTCTTAAACGATTAAAATTAATTAAAATTTTTATAAATCAGCTTTTATACATACATATGTATTTATTTAGGTATTAAGATTTTCTTAAAAATCGGTATGTACATACATGCATATTTAATTAAGCTTAAAATTGTACTTCCTCTCTCTTGTACTTCACTTCATTGACTGACTTCAACTTCGCTGCAAATTGAACAAAGCAAAACATAATTTTTATGCGAGACAAATTTCCACAGAAAGTAACGGTAGAAAAAGAATTTTTGGATATTCATTCCATTTTTCAGCTGACTACGATGCAGCATTCTACTTTGCATTTCCCGAAATGAAGCAAAGAAGCGAAATAAAAAAAAAATGTTTAGGACATTCTACTTTGCATTCCCTGAAATGAAGCAAAGAAGCGAAACAAATAAAATATTGGAGGACATTCTACTTTGCATTTCCGGAAATGAAGCAAAGAAACGAATTAAAAAAGAAATATTATAGGACATTCTGCTTTGCATTCCCCGAAATCAAACAAAGAAGCGGAATAAATAAAATATTGTTGGACATTCTACTTTGCATTACCGGCAATGCCTAAAAGAAGCGAAAATATTCGAAGGCATTATAACGCTATGCCTTCTAGAACACGTTACCACTAAAAGCGATTACCGATTTTTTGCTGGTATTGTTCATGACATTCGGAAGCATAAAGCGCCTGGTTACGATAAGATTACAAGTGAAATGATAAAAGAACTTCTAATAACTGCCGTACGTTTTTTATTACATATTTTTAATAACATGCTTAAGTTGGGCCACTTCCCCGACTTATGGAGACTTTCAGAAATAATTATGGTGCCAAAGCCAGGCAAAGATCCGACGGTAGTAAACTCATATCGGCCCATTAGTTTAATTTCCGTATTTTCCAAAATATTTGAAGAACTTCTATTGAAAAAAATACAACCTTATCCAAGAAGTAGCCAAATAATACCACCACATCAGTTTGGTTTTCTCGAAAAACATGGAACTGTAGAACAAGTTCATAGAATTGTTTCTTGTATTAGAAAAGCTTTCGGAGGGAAGAAAATACTGCACCGGTGTATTTTTAGACATCTCTCAAGCTTTTGGCAAAGTCTGGCATTATGGCCTTATATATAAACTAAATGTTTCACTCCCTGCAAATACGCATGCAATTCTGGAAAGCTTTCTGCTGGGGAGAAACTTCAGAGTCAGGCAGAATTCCTTCAGAACGGGAAGGTACCCTATATGTATATGCAGGTGCCCCTCAAGGCAGTGTTCTAGGACCCATATTGTACGTATACATACTCGTGATTTGCTAACTGATGAAACTCTAACCATTTCAACGTTTGCTGATGACACAGCTATCCTAAGCAATAGTTCAGACCCCAAAGAGGCTTCTTAAAACTGCATGAATATTTGAAAAAGTTAGAGCTAGTTCTTGGAGGATAAAGGTTAACTAGAGCAAGTGTGTTCAGACAACATTTACTCTGAAGAAAGGAAATTGTCCACCGCTAAAAATAAACAGCAAGGTTGTACCACAAAAAGATAGTATCAAGTACCTTAGGATGACACTAGATAGAAGACTTACCTGGAAAATGCATATAGGAAACAACATTTCTCAAGCGAAACTAAAACAAGCAATCCTTCGATGGGTTATAGGACACAAATCTAAATTAAGCCTAGAAAACCAGATGCTGATTTTTAATATGATAACTAAACTATGTTGGGCATATGGAATCGGGCTTTGGGGCACAGAATGCAATTCCATTTTGAACAGACTTCAATATGCGGAGCACCGTGGTACATAAAAAATTCTAATATCCACAAAGATCTTAATGTAAATACGGTGCACGAGGATATAAGAGGGCTTAGCACCAGTTACTCAGTAGGGTTAATGAACCACCCAAATCGGCTAGCGAGAGATCTTCTTAGCCCGAGATATGCAAGAAGACTGAAAAGAAAGGATATCTCCGATATTACCAAATAATGAGAAATATAATATATGTGGATATCAGCAATATATCAATGTCGGCTCTGGAACTCGTCCTTTCAGACCGACCACCCAACGCCAGTGTCAGTGCGGCTCGGAAACTTGTCCTTTCCGACCGATCATAGCCTACTGGATTGTAATTACTTAAATATAGAGAAGCGGCGCGGCGTGGAAACTAGTCCTTTCCACCCGCCCAGGCAGTGTGGCTCTGGAACTCGTCCTTTCAGACCGCCTGCCCAGCACGATACCCAGCGATCCTGCTGCTCGGAATCTTGTCCATTCTGACAACCGAAATATCCGCAACAGCTGCAACAACTGCAATAAATATATATTTAAAAAAAAAATACAAAAATGTCTAAGCATTGCCGCAGAAATTTTAAATTAAATGGTAGTTTGTAAGATTTGAAAACTTATTGTTAGTTTCGAAAGGAAGATTCAATAAATAAATACCCCCTGATTATCATGTGTCATCAGTTTAGAGAAAGTTGAAACGATGATATTTGATACCTGCGCCGGGTATATAAAATTCGGTTTCGCCCGAAGTTACACTTCTTCACTTGTTCAATTTGCTTTTAATGAACTTAACAAAATTATTGTAAAACAGAAGAACGTAGAACAATGTCCTTATGCTGACAATATATATATATGGCCTTATTCATAAAAAAATAAAGTAGGTTTAAAGAGCTTTATAAAGTGACGTTTTCATACATTTTTATACCCGAGCGCACTTGTGCACAAGGGTATATTAATTTTGTTCACATAACGGTTGTTTGTAACAGCCAAAACGAATCGAGATAGATATAGACAAATGTATACATAAATGATCAGAATGAAAAAAGAAATCGATTAAGCCATGTCTGTCTGTCCGTCCGTCCGTGTACACGATAACTCGAGCAAAAATTGAGATATCTCAACGAAATTTGGTATGTAGGTTTCCCTTAAACCAAGGTAGGTTGGTATTGAAAATGGGCGAAATCGGACTTTAACCACGCCCACTTCCCATATAACGGTAATTTCCAGAAATACGAAAACTGCCATCTGTTAGTAACTACTGAAGATAATTCACTCAAAATTGATATTTACAATAATTTTTAGACGAAAAATAAGAATATTATAAATTTTTGGAAAATGGGCGTAGCCACGCCCACTTATGGTTACATGTGTATATCTTGGTAACCGCTGCACCAATTTCTTCCAAACTTGGCTCAGTTGTTGGCCTTGGTACAGCATACAAAATTACCGAAACTTTATAAAATCGGACAATAACTACGCCCACATTCCATATAACGGTAATTTAGAGAAATACAAAATCTTCGATAAATCAGTAAATATTGAAGCTAATTTATTCAAAATTGATGCTTGCAACAATTCATTACCAAGAAATACTTTTATGGTAAAATTTTGGAAAATGGGCGTGGCACCGGCCACTTATGATCACATATAAGTATATCGGTAACCGTTCTACCAATTTGTACCAAACTCGGTGTGGTTATTGTGCTTGCCACATATAAGCAAAACGTTGAAAATTATTGAAATCGGACTAAAATAACGGCCGCTTCTCATATAACGGTAAATTTCAGAAATGCTTGAAACTTCAATATTTCGAAATTGAAGGACGCTAATTTACTCAGAATTGATACACCCCGGCTTACCATCTATCGGAAGGTTTCGGAAAGGTGAGAAAACATATATGTAATACTTGCGCCGGGTATTTAATGTTCGGCTCCACCCGAACTTAGACTTTCTTACTTGTTCAGTTTATAAACGTTTTTTAAAGGTACTTTATTTTTTATGAATAAGGCCAATAATCTGTAAAATTAGTATTTTGGAAAACGACACTGCAATAAAAAATATTTTGGAAGACATTCTTTCTTGGTCTGAATACTCAGGGGCAAGAATATCACTTGGAAAGACTAAAAGATTTCACACTTGTCGCAAACAGAAATATAACGCGTTACTAAACTCCATCTCTATAAATAATTATGAAACTAAAAACTTTGACAAATTAAAAATTCATGGAAAGAGATTCTCAAGCAGATATCAGTGGAAAGATCATTGTACAGAATTAAAAAAAGGGTTAACGAAATGAGTAAACTGAATCTCATATCTATCCAGAAGAACCCTGTGGGGAATTCTCTAGTTCTTAGTTGGTGCGCTTCTAGTACATTTAGACCCAGTACTGGTTCGCGATAAATATGTTTTTCATGCAAACAACTGGCGAATTAAACATGGCGATGTCCTAGGAAGTGTCAATTGCCCCCGCTGCATCCCTTTTTTGATAGTTCCGATTTAGTTCTAAATTATATAGTTCCGAACAGTGTTGGTACTAATAGATTGATTTTTTAATCAATTAGTTAATTTGATTAAATTCAATCGAATTACATTTAATCATGATTTATTTTAATCTGATTAAACAGTAATCGTAACCGTGATTAAAAAAATTATTTTTTAACCATTAACTCTTAGCTTGATAACGTAGATTTGGTGATTAATTAATTGAGCTAGAATTGTCTTTTGCACACAAGGTCAGTAAAGCGGGTATGATGGTTTCCCTAATCAATCTAAGCAATTTGGTGTGCATTTTGATTGTAATCTATTACCAACAGACGTTATGCACACGAGGTTTTAATATTTCACTGCACATGTGCCATGGGTTGTAAAACTTCCCAGTTTATGATATACAAATTATAATTATTATTTCTTTATATAAGTGCTTGATTTATAATGCGGACCAACTAGACCACTTAATCATATTTTTTTTAATCGGATTAACGATTGCTGATTAAAATTAATTAAACGTAATCACCGCCGACGATTAACGATTAAACAAATTTAATCATACAGATGATTACGATTAATTAATTTTAATCGTTAATCGCGATTAACATTTTAATCGTTAAATTCTAATCGTTAATCAGATTAACATTTTGCCAACACTGGTGCGAACCAGTTCTAAATTTGTTTGAATGATTATAAGAAATGTACGTGTACATACCTTTGGCTGTAGCTGAGTTTGCAGAGGCGCTCGCTGTTATTGGTTAGATTCCAGACGGTGCAAAGATGTTAAAATGTTAACACAAACTTTTGTTTTGTATTATCAAACAATGAAAAATCATCTGCGAAGTGTAGACTAAAAGTGAATTTGAACGAAAAGTCGCCAAACACATATCTATAAAAAGTAAAAAAGCCCCCGCTACATCCCTTTTTCGATAGTTCCGAACTAGTTCTAAATTCCACAGATAAGATCTAGTTCGTTCTGCATCCCTTTTTCAATTATTCCGAACCAGTTCTAAATTTATTACCTTAGATATAGATTTCTAATGAAAAAGTGAAATAAAATATTTTTTTTTTAAGTACCACATTTCACTGATTTTGAAGCGGTGGGGATCTAGTTACTATCGGACTGGTTCGTTTTTGGCGATAAAGATTTTGTACGGAACTAGAAATTTGATTCACTAGTCCGCAGTTTCCCTGCAGGCAATTCACATTCACATAAACACTCTTACGTATCTAACAAAAATTTTAGTTCTAAGTAAAATTGATTACGGTCGTTTCTTGTTTGGACAGAGCCACATGTCAATTATGAACATATTCAAACCTCAATATAATGTTGCGGCACAAGTTAGCTGTGACGCATTCAGAACAACTCCTATTAATACCATCCTAGCATAAAGTGGTCTTTCACATGTTGAAGTAGAGGTGAAGCTGCTTACTAAACTAATATTCCACAATAAGTCGATCATCGATCAATGCATCGACAACATCACAAAAAGCAAAAGACGTCCAAGGGTTCCTTCCGCTCTGCACCGATCACATACATTTAAAAACAAAAAAATCTTTTTGTCCTCGACACCCTCTTTGGAAACTCAGAACATCAACCTGCGACATTGAAATCTCCATCTACGAAAAATAGAATATTTCGCCAGAAGTTTACAGAAATGTATTCAAAGAAAAGAGATACTTGGCTGAAAAAAACAACTGGAAGATGGTGTTGACACAAGAATGATAGAATACAAGATTGCGCCATTATGAGAGGATTTTTGAGCGTAATTTTTGCGTGACGTCATCCTAGTGCAATTGCAAAAGAGAAATGCCAAATCGCATAGAAAAATATGTAAACAATGCAGAAAAGTGTGTTAATTTTAATATTACATGGCCCAATTTTGCAGGAATCAATAAATATACAAAGATTGATTAATTAGGAACACGTAGCAATAATTTTAGACATGTAGCCTTTTAGGTAAGTACGATTTTTAGCACATGAAAAAATGGATGTATTAACAGTGTTTGCAATTTCATGTAGACCAAAAGAAAGGTGTGTAGCAAAGTGAATTTTTGGACTCGCCATTGTAAAAAGCCATGCAGAGTGCATATTAATATTTGTGGACGGTAGCCAACCACCATAAACTCCACAGCTGTTGACTCCACAGCTTTTATTTGATGACTTTTGTACCATTTTCGAGAGGATGCATGAGTGTGGCTTTTTGGAAGCAAATATTCTATGTCAGTAAAACATAATTTAAGCTGAGCTTTTAAATGTATAATAATTTGGGCACTGTTTTGTATTAGGTACGTAACAGCGCGGTAAGATGCCGCTTGAATTAGCGCCTGGCGACCTTATCCACTGGTGCATTACTTCATACCAGCACTAAAAGAATCAGGTACTAACAAAAATAAATAGGTAGTGAAGTTCATGTATCTATTTACTGTAGAAACTGCTTTTGTATGTATTCCATTGGCAGCAAACTAAACCAGCAACTGTCTACATTCACCATGGAAATATACCTACTACAATTCACCAAGAAAAGGCCAACATAGTTCCATATAGAAGCTCATAGCTCACACACATAGCACAAAGCTCGATTTGGTGTTTAATGCATATCCTCCGCGGCAGAACTGCTTCCACTTTTTCGCCAGGTTTGCGTCCGTAGGAAACGGGGAAAAAAACTTATATAGCACGCTTTCCTTTTGTTTTCACTATTACGCTATGCCACTGCACACTTCATTTTGCTTTTTAATGTCTCAATAATTGTTTAAAACCACGCAGAAATATTAACGCACAAATATTAAAGTTGTTATTCGGTTTTTTCGTATGCTCACATTCATCAATTGCACCAAGATGACGTCACGCACACAGCTCATTCTCTCAAAATCACAAAGAGCGGATTAGCGGTACCGCGATTGGCGCAATCTCTATTTCTCTCAATCGTGGTGTTTACAGACGCCTTCTTAAACTTTTAAGATGATGGAATCCGTACTAAACACCTTTCATTATATGGAACCCCACATCAAGCTACTAAAAATCAAAAGCAGTGCAATTTAAATTTGAATAAAAACTTTTACTAGAAATAGTATACATAATTTAAATTTTAATGTCAAGAATGACATTGTTTCGCTGTTATTAATTATTGTATAAAATAGTAGTTCGATATAATGTCTGAAAGCTGTATGCGCATTTCTGGGGTAGCATCCAATTTCGACCTGAATTTGTTTCGTGTATAAGTGTAAGCTCAAAACCTAGTTGACAGAGTACGTTGTGACAGAAGGAAGCAAATCCAAGCAACCCGAAACTCTTCCAAAGACAAAGATTCAAATGTGTGTTTCAATGTCGAAGTACTGTGAAGACCTAGGAATGCTTCGCTAATGGATTTTGTACCAAACCGATACTACTACTACTGTCCCAAAAATAATCTGACAAAGATTTCAGATAATTTACCAAGTGCCCAGTAATAACATTTCTCATTTCATTTGGCAATTCATCGCGTTCCTTGTAGCAAGTTGTATATAACTCTTAGGCTACAGCGACCAACAACACAAAATGGGTAGAAAAAAATAAGCTGTCAAGCCGAAGCGCAACGCTCTTATGTGGGAATGGCACTCAGTTTGGCAATCATATCAATTACGAGTAGACATTTATGTGTACTTGAAAATAGATAGAACTTTTCTTTCTGTGTGCAACTCAAACCGATAATTTCGCGGAACCTCGGTGACTTTTCTACGGAACCCTTGGGTTCCGCGGAACCCATTTTAAGAACCTGTACTGTAGTCTATGATCAAGGAGTCTGCCGTGTCAACAAATATCTTAACGAATACGCTTCCCTTTTTACCGCCGAAGCCCAAGCTATTTACCGAGCTCTCGAATAGGACAATTATTTGCACTGACAGTCTAGCCATACTAAAATCAATCCTTAATTCATCTAAATTGCTTTGGGAGACAGTCAACAAAATCAAAGACATCCTTGTGTCCAACGAAAACCAAATAAAACGGACACGGTTCCATCCAAGGAAATAAATTCGCCGATGCAACCACGAAGTATGCTTGCAAACTAAGATAACATAAGATAAGGACATTTATCCGACTACGGGGCATACTGTTACAACGCATCAACATATCCTAAGACGGGAAGACAATTTGCACCAGATGCAGCCAAAACTTATATTTTGCCCCATTTATACAGCACTTGTCCTGCTATAGCCGGCGTCAAAAGGAATTTCTTCGGAAATACAGTATATTTTGCTTAGCTGCACATCCTTCTTTGCACGAAAAACTTGTGCACTTAACCGAAAAAGGCCATTAAGCGAATTTTCTTTACTACTTCAATGAGGAAGGTATCCAAATCCCTATGAAAGCAAATAATGGAGAAGCACTTACCACGTAGAAATTACTGCAAGCGAAATGTTTACCGAATAGTATCTAATTATCTATATAACTACATAAATTTATAGCCATTTTCGTTGTTCTGCGAGATGAACAAAATAAATAAAAAGTTGTAAAATTAGGTAATTGTAGGGTCAGTGCAGGTAAACGTAATACTTTCTTTGATAATTGATACTAGTCGCATATTTTTTAAGGCAGGTATCGCCAATGTGCAGGTATGCTAAATGCATCTATCGGAGCAGTTTCCTTATAAATGTTAAAAGTAATGCCTCTGATGCGCATTTTGGGGTAGGTATCTTAAATGTGCACTTAATCATAGAGGCAGCAAAGCAAAATATACTGTACACCAATCATCGAAATATTAAAAATAACATCAAAAACTTACATGGATAAGATATATCAATTCAGTGCATATTTAAAAATCGCTATATAATCACAATCATGTACCTAAAATAAGTTATTAAGTTTTTCTTTGGCTCTAATTACTCGCCACGTCGCACAGTTTTTCGACTATATGGAGGCAGGTGGAAATAATAGTACACCTGCACCGATTTCACTGAAACTTGACACGTGCTCTAGTTTTAGTTAGAAATAGAGAATTACGAAGTTTGGTATAGAATGGAATAAAACACTCGTCTAATTTCAAGACCTGAAGGTCCGGTCCTCACTCTTTTTTTACTTATAATCTTAAGCCTCTACATTTCAAAGTAAATTTTTTGGTAAGAAAACAGGAAAGTACCAAATAAATGATAGATACCTTCACCTGAATATTCCACGACATTTAAATAATTGATTACAGTTGAAAAAGAAACACTTTCTTTAAGGGGTTAATCGCCAAAGACGTAGATACATATTTTTAGCTTATGAGTTTAATAAATAATAATAATAACAATAGTAATAATAATAACTAGTAATAAACCCCGAAAATCGTGCATATTTCTTTATTAGAAAAACAACATGCATTACTTTGGTAGTTAACTTTAACTTGGTATTTGGGCAAGATCGTACTCAACTCAATACGCCATGCGTTAAGCAATCCTCTTGCTAGGGTCTGACCTTGAGACTTATTTATTGTCAATGCGAACGCTTCAAAAATGTTGAATTGGCAACGTTTAAATACAAAAGCAAGTTTTGATTCGTTGGGCTGTTAATTTATATGGGATAGTATAATTCGAATCACATGTTTAAAGTCTATTAACTAACCCTTTATATGTACATATTTGTATTGCGGAACTCAAACAATTACATTTTAATTCTTTAACTATTAGGCGAGACCATTAACTAAGCCTTCATATGTACATATTTAGGTTGTGGATTAGCATCACAACTGCTCTAACTTTTAGTATCAAGTCATTAGGTGCAACTCCCCCATTTCTACTCCGGACAACATATTAACCATTTCTTTATTAACTATCGTACAGTGCTTATTTTGTGGACGCGAAATTGATCGATCCTTCAAGTGGTTTTGATTTATTACACCAGGCTGAGGTTCAAATACCCAATCGGCTAAATCTCGCAAAATAATTTCTTGTGGCACTAATCTTAATTTTTGAGCCTGGGAAGAGTTCTCGCCCTTCTGTAACCCGCAAGAGGAAACTGAAATAACCAGATTCTCTGAAACGGATATTTATCGAGAATTTATAATATCTTACCGTTCCCCGCCAGGATTTTTTTAAGTTTTAAAGCATTTTAAAGCCATACAAAATTCAAAATAAAGAAATGAAATTGTTCAAAATTGGTGAAAATGAGAATGCATGTGTGAGATTCAGTTTTACATTTTAAAATTGCTCAATGTAAAATTTTTAAAATCTTGCCGAGCAAATATGTACATTATCAATGATTCTTAAATCTGATATGTTTGTGCAAAGTTTCAGATCCAGAACCTTAATTTGAAAGTAAATTGTCTCTGTACGATTATATATAGATTTACAAGTAATTTTTAGCAAAAAAAAACCGACTTAAAAAAAAATATATATCTATATATTTCATGATTCAATGATCGGATCTAAACCAATTAGTATGGGACCACCTCTGAGACACTACCTTTCCGTTGCAAAAAGAATTATCGAAATCGGTTGACGTGGTCCAAAGTTATGCGGTAACATACAATACAATAAAAACTAAAATAATAAAAAAAATAACTAATAACCTCCTCCGTTTTTGAAAGTCGGTTAATAATACAAATAGAACCACATTTGCCTCAGAAAAAAACATCGAAATAAACCATGTAAGATTTATATATGTATGCTTATCTGTACAGAGGTAAAAGCAACATTTTTATTGTGCAGACCTTCCGATGTATCACATTCGCACGAGCATAGCAATGCTTTGCTTGATATGAAACAAAAACCGGGACAAAAACGAATAAATGGAACATAACAATGCTCAAATCAAAGTAAAGTGCTCAGCGCTGCAGCGATGTTGTTGTTGATACTCTGTATGAATCAGACATTGGCAAAGGGTGCTGTTTTTGTGACTTTAAGCAGAGAACTTGGATAGATAGAGAAGGTGCAAACTGAAAGTGGAAACTATTCGCGGACGAAAAATTAACAGCGTTAGAAAAGTTCAAGTCGGAATGTAGAAATTCTGTTGAATTTAATGTTGATAACATAATAAAATGTTGAGCAACATAAAATCTGCTCTTCTTCGTGTTGCGAGCAAACAAACGAAAATATGGCAAATCTAATTTTCATTAATTTGTAATTTTTGTTACATTTTTTAACTTGTTCTCTTTTTGTGAAGATGCAAATACAATTTAATAAAATTATAGTTTTGCATAAAATTTACACACATACTATGTACATGTATGTACACTGGCAATCAAAAGTGAGTGCATGGTCTTTTTGTTTAATATTTGCAAAGTTTTTCAAGTTAAAATATTTTTGTTATTTTTTTATAAAAATGTGGTTCATGCTTTAATTAAAACTACATAAGTCAAACTTTTTACACAGAACAACGATCTCTCAACGAACTCTCGTCTAAATTTTGACCTGTTTAATCTGAGTTTTTAGAAAAATTTTGAGTACGCAGATAGATTGTTTTTTTTATTTCTTGTGGAACCAGATCAAGTTTTAAGCGGCTAAAAAATCGGGTTGATTTTTAATGATTTTTTATTTTATTATAACCAAATAAAAGGGAATTTCTTGTAGAATTTAATGCGCATGACCGTTTGCAAACAAATTAAAAAAAAAATTGCGCTATTTTATACAAATTGCACTTGTTATATGCATAAAACCGCAAAACCCGTCGAAAATAACAAAAAAATTTAACTTAAAAACATTGCAAATATTAAACAAAAAACACCATGCACTCACTTTTGATTGCCAGTGTACATATGCACATATTTGTGTTTATAATTAACTACTTATGAAATAATTTTTGTGGCACGAACATATGCATATCTACTTGGGCTTTCTAAAAATGGGAATAAAAATTGGATTCGCATAAAATTTTCATTCCAATAACTAATATTTTAGTGAAAACATTTACAATAAAGCTTTCAGTAACTTTTGGCAAATTTGAGCGATTATGAGAAATTATACATGCGTTTGTACCTACATATCCATTTATATTATTTTAAAAAAGCTAATAGTAAAATTTAAAATGGAATATGGATATGACATGAACCAAGACAAACGGCGAGACGCCAAAAAGTTCCATCGCCTCTAGCGTACACGCCACAGCATATTACTGAAATGGCAATCTCTAAATCACTACATATATGAAATTTTTCATTCATCCAAAAAGACAAACGCATAAATATGTGTGCATTTATAAATGTAAATATGTGCATAAATATGTACGATTGATCTGCTTTCGTCTTCCCCTCGCCGTCCTCCATCAACAGACAAATTATTATATTTCTGCGAATTGCCACGACGCCACCAAAATTAACCCTTGGTTGACGAAATATTTAGATTTTCGCATAAGTTTACATTTAATAAAGCCATACTCGTACATTTTATATGGAGAATAATATTAATTAATTTAAAATTCTACATGTAACCATGTTCTCGACGATACATGTAACTTTCATAAAGATTAAACATAAAAATTGTGCTTCATTAACAGTTGCAACCAGCTGAAACCAAAAAAACTATGTCCGCTAAAATGGGTTAAAAGCTAACTTGAATTGACATTTTTTACACGCATACATGCGTACATTCATATACACATGTACAGTGGAGTAGCACTAGCTTGAACATTGCATTGCTTGTACTTTGATATGTTTGAAGCTTTTATGGTACAGAAGATTTGCTTACGGATGAAAAATATTAAAAATCGTCCGTGCATATATGTAAATATATTTTTATAAACGCTTTGAAGTATAAAAATTTTTTAAATTAAAAAATAAATGAAATAATTTTTTTGCATTTATACAAATGGTGTTCAAGGCACATTGACCCACCTGTACAAAAATCGAGGCGCGTCATGGACAAAAATTTTACAATTTCGGACCGAAAAATGTGAAAACGAGCTAAGTTGCCACGTTACATTTGTGAACTTCCGATAAAACCACATATGTTTGTGATTTTACAAGTTTTGATTTTATTAAAAAAAATTAATGAATTTTCCTGCAGAAAAATACACTTTTATTTAATGTTTATTAAAATTACACCTTAAAATACTAGTTAGTGGTTGAAATATTGGAAGGGAATAGAGAAATTGAGTGTTTTGTCAAAAACTACCAAAAATAACCAAAATTCGAGATAACTTATTTTACTGGATATAGAGAAATAATTGCCACTTTTCACTTGGCTGGCCGAGATTTCTTCAATTTTACATTTTAGAATTTTTGTGTCGGATTGACAAAGTTGCGCTTGTGGGTGATGAATTTGCGGGGAGATGTGCTGCGGCTGTTTTTATGAATGAATTTACTTGACCTTGAGAAATATGCGAATGCGTTTATGAATGAAATAGTTATTGTTGTATTTGAGTATTCGTGTAATTATGTATGTATATATGTGCGTAGTATTTAGGCAGCAATATGCACATATGTATGTATGTACTTATATATGCATGTAAAAACTTTGTCAATTAATGTAGCATGTACATATTCATATGTAGATATATGTATGCGTGGGAAATGCATTTTCATTAGACTCCAAAACTATTGGGGCATTTTCGTAGACGAAATAAAGTCGACTCTTAAGTTAAAGTTTGTCAGCCCCAAATAAGAAGAAAGTTAGTATGTACACACATATATGTAATATTATGTGCATGTGCAAGAACGTTATCAATAAATGATTTTGGAGTATGTGTATGGGGTACATATGTATATATGTATGTAAGTACATATATACATACATACATTCAGATGCGATCAACTAATTAGCAACGAAATTCAATATGATATTGTTTGCAAATTATGTTTATTTATTTATTTTTAATAATTTCCTTTAAAATATAATTCAATCTATAACAGAAACCACAATAATAAAAGTTTAAAAGCTTGCACAAATTGCAAAATAATAAATCAAACTTCAAAAAATTGTTATAAAAATTTCAAAATTTTTAATTAGAATATTTAGAAAATTTTCGGGTATGCAGTATTGTAGTCCATTCAATTATAGTATAAGAAAGTGCAAGTTTCAAGTTGTTAAAAATTACCGTTGATTTTTTAGATTTTTTTTGTTGGGGTGTTGCTGTTTTTTCCCATACAAAAAAAAAATTTTGTTCATGTGTTATATGGAAGAAAATGCGAACAA
>NW_023461785.1:0-23087 GCF_013731165.1 Rhagoletis pomonella
AAATTATTTTAGAAAATCTTATGAAAAAGTTGAAAAGTGGATTAAAAATCGTTGAATTTTCCTTAATTTTGCATAAAACTTGAAGCCTTGGTTTATATGATTTCGTTTTAAGCATAATCCATATTTTCATACAAAATAACAAAAAAATTTTAGCTTGCAAAATATTGTGAATATTTAAAAAAGAAATGGTGTATGCAAACTTTTGCTGTTAAGTGTATGTATGTAAATTTGTTTATTGCAAAAGAAATAAGTTTTTATCGCAGTTTCTGTGACTTGTTTTATGTACATACGTCCCACATGCATGCACTGTACTTGTACATTAGGGTTGTGCAAAAATACATGCCGGGAAAAAAGTTTAAAACGTTAAGCTGTTTTTGTAAAAGAAAAAATGATATTTAGAACTGCCTCAAAGCCCATGAAGTTTTCCATGTATTATATGGGAAAACACTTTTTCGCAGAAATGGTATAGAATTCTTGAAAATCCATATTTTACGATCGGAACACCTTTTTTTCTTTAGGAGACTTTCAATAAAAATACCCAGTTGTGTATTTAACCAATGTTTAATATTAAATTTTTTATAGGTCCGCCAAAAACCCCTAAATTGCAAGAATTCAATACAATTTTTACGAAAAAGTGTTTTTTCCCATATAAAATACATGAAAAACTGCATGGCCTTTGAGGCAGTTCTAAATATAATTCTTTTAAACAAAAAAAATACGGGTATTTAGAAAAATCCTAGGGGTTGAGATCTTTTATCATTTTAAACTTTTTTTGGACCACCTTAATTTGCATACATGTACACATAGTACAAGTATATAAATACCCTTCTTGTAGGCGTTGAAAACGGTTGGAAGGAACAAATTACAGAAACAACCGGATTGATGATAATTGCGGGTCGAGGAAGTAAGCAAAGAATACGCGTCTCATTTACTTAGATGTGGGGAATGTATTTTAGTAAAATCACTTATTCGTGTTAAGTGCTAAGTCGTTTGTAACTACATATAGCACTGTTGACGAATCGCTAAGTGTATAAACTATGCGTGATAATTATATGATTCGAACTAAACTGAAGATTTTTGAGACCCACTCCGGTTTAATTCATATAATTTGTTGCCGAAATTCATTATTAAAATTCAATGGCTCCTGGCGCAAGTAGCTACATACATACTAGAGGGCTGCATGAATGCATTCAAAACGGCTTTTGAATTATTCATATACCAAAACGAATGAATGATTTTGGCTTCAAATTTTTTTGAATTTGAGTGAACAGCTGTTCTGATATTTGTGTCGACATCACAATATTCAAACAAAGTGAAAATAAATTGAATTGAAATAAATGACAATTTTGTGTATGAATATCCAAAAATATTTTTTCTATGCACATATGTACAAACATACAATTTATGTATGTATGTATTGCTGCGCTCCTATTACATACCAAAAATCTTATTTGTAAAAAAAAAACTTTTACCGAACTGAGTTTGAATGAAATGAATGTTTCCCATTCATTCATTCACATTCTTCCATTTGAAGGTAGAAAATATAAAACAAAATGTATATTCATAACTTACAAAATTCCAAACGCTGAGTGTTTTGTATGTGAAGTAAAATATTCAAATCTACTGTACTCTGTTTGGCTAGAAGTTTGAATGAATTCATGCAGCCCTCTAATACATACGTATACGTATTATATGCGCGGACATTTAGTGCATAAAGTATTCATAATGGGGACGACATGCATATCCCTGAGAACGCTACAATATTTTTTGTTAATAATTGGTTTACTAATTTTTTATTTCCACCCGAACCAGAGGCTCTAGGAAATTGTGGCTTTCGATACTATCTATCGGATCTCCTGTCTTCGTTTTATAGCAATAAAGAAATGCTTGATGATGTACTTACTGACCCTGGTTGTTTAATTAGCACGATCTCTATCTGTTTTATAAGGCAGAAATTAAGGGATAGCCTAAATTTAACTGGAGACACAGTTATTACGAGGAAGCTATGGATGTTATGCGGGTACATCCAACCGCTAGATACATTTGTGGATGGTGCAAGAGTTTTTAGCCCTCCCACTTGGTGGATTTTACTACACACGTGTGCACCCGTGCATTGTCTTGATGGGACCGCACTTTCTTCTTGTCCAAATGTGGTAATTTTTGCTTTAAATCAATATCGAATCTGTCCAAAAGATTTGAATAACCGCCAGTGATCGTTTTGCCCTTTTCAAGGTAATCCATGTGAATAACATCGCGTATTAACCTGGAGAAACCCACCATCTTGATTGTTCCTTAGTCTCTGATATGTTGTGTTGCATCCTTGTTTTGGTCCCCGGTTACAAAATGGTGAAAAAATTCGTTCGGATTGCGGCTGAATATCGCAAAAATACCTTTGAAGTTGTCACGCGGAACCCATCGTGCAGATAGCTCTTTCATGTCAAATAATCTTGCGAAATGTGATACACCCGTTCTGTTAGGATATCTACAGCCTCAGCTACCTCACGCGCTTTCAATCTGCGATCGTCCAATATCATTTCATGTACTTCTGGGGTATCTGTTTTGGGCAACCTGTGCTCAAATCGTAACATCCGTTCACGGATCGAAAGAAAATTACGTGATACATCCGGCAGTATAAGTTGGATGGGACAAAGAGAACGTTCACGTATGTCATAATCCAAAAAATGTGTTTTTACGTGACGAGTAATACGATATAGTATGTGACGATTCGACGAGGGGTCACTCAGTAAATCACTTTTAACCATCGAAATTGATGGCGCAGAATCCCCATAGCATAGTATTTATGAAGCCTTTCCTTGGTTTCGATAATGGATTTTTTATGCAAAACAATAATTTTCTTTAAAATTCACGAGGTGGCCGGTTTTCAATGCTTGCCAAATACAATCAAAATGCCGCACTGTGCTCAAACCATTACAATAGTCTATTAATCGATTGGAGGTGACGGTGTTCTATATTGCTATGTCCAGGAACCCAGCAGAGAGAGGCATATTGACGTGACTCAGTGAAGCCAACGTTGCACGAAATTTCCGAACTACTTTCGATTTTACCACAGGGTGGCTTATGTTTTCAATTCCGCCTGGCTGTCAACGAATATAGTGACGTTCCTTGACAGATACTTACTATCCCGTATGAGACAAGCTATGGCAAATAGCTCCGCCTGAAAGGCAATCCAGTTATCAGGCAGGCGGTATAATCGCCTTATTTGAAGGCCCTTGGAGTACAAACCTGAATTGACTCCTTTTTCCTTAAAAATTATGAATAAAAAGTCTGAAATTTTGATGCATTTTTTTGAAGTTTGATTAACTTTTGTGAACTTTGTGCAATTTTTGTTTCTGTAGTTTCTGTTATAGATCGAACTATATTTTAAATGAAAATTTTAAAAAATAAATAAATACTTATGTATATAAATATGTATATATATTTATGGCAAATAATATTTTGAATTTGGTTGCAAATGATATGCCCGATACTATATGGCTGTGAAGGCAGGTTATGTTAACAAATATCTTTACATTTACATACATAATAACAAAACAGAATAGAATTTTTTTCTTTACAAAGTTTTCACATGCCTGTTTTGATGTTGGCAAAAAAATGGCTCCTTACTTATGAGACTAATTGGCTGAGCAGAATGCAGTACCACAGCCGCAAGCTTTTTCGCTAGCTATGTACATCAGCTGATGCCTCATTTGGTAGCAATGTGAACACATTGTCGTTGTTCCAAATTGCCAAAAAATTCCTCCGCATTGTATTTCTACGACTCCGTCTTCTTTTTAATGTTTCGGAACATAGATCGAATGGAGTAAATTCTTTTTTTTTTTTAATACTTGAATTCATTTGAATGTCAAACATTGAATAAAACATTCGATAAAAAATCCGGTTTATTCGATATTCCACATAATAATGAGTCGGTTAGGAAAAACCGTGTCAGTCACCCTAGTATGCACGTATGTACATATATTCAAGAGATCGAGTTGGTATATTAAGCAGCAAAATTGTAAATTTATTTTGTACAAATTTTCTTGAACCTAAAATGTCCTCGTGTCGTCCGCATCACATGGCAAGCACTCAAGTGGGCCACTTGAGATCTACGGAAATACATACTTGAACGTATGCAACTGCATGAAAATAAGAAAAGTGCCGCATATGAACGTATGGATATTAAGGTATCCCTGAACATAAGGGGGACGTTTTTTTTTGTTCTGCAGAATTCGACATGAATTCCCCATTTAACATGCAAGTACATAAGTTTTAACTTTTTCATTGCTAAACTTTATAAACTTTTCAAAGCATATTTTTGGACTTATTTTAAGCTATTTGAATTGGATAGTTGGAAAAACACGTCCAGCTCGTGATCGCTGGGTGGATCTTCAATATGCACTATTGCCGCTAAGTTGTCAGATTACTTTAAATGCTCTATAAATTTGTATGCAAATGTCACTTCATAAATATTTTTAAATCTACCTTATTTTTTGAGGATAAGGCCATTTGACGTCTCCGAAGCCATAGATAGACCAGACTTCTTGTCGTCACCCGCTGTTGAGAAGCAATACTACGTGAATTGTTGTTGTACCTGGATTAAATTCCTTGAAAATCTTCAAAATTTTCGCTGGGTTTGGAACCGAGGTCTTTATGGGATATCTCGAGGTTCAGTTACTTGTAAATGACATATGTATCTGGATTGGCTTGTAAGCGCTGTTTGAACAACGATCTCGCCATTATGCTAGATTCTAATTGTGTCTTAAAAATACTTGACATCCGCATTCGCATCCGCGGATGTTAGCTGTTAGATATTCGCAGCCGCATTCGCATCCGCGGATGTCTAAAATTCCACATTCGCAACATCCCTAGTACATATGTATGTATATGGGGCGTTCCATACCAAAACGGACGGGGTTCACACTTCATGTGTTTGATTTGTTTCAAATTTTTGGGGTTGATGCATAAACAAAAATAAATAAATATGAAATTTGAGCTTGATTAATAAATTTTTAAAAACTTTATAGCACAAAAACAAAACCAAATCGATTTTATAGTTTTCCAAATATCTCGAGAACGGGGCGAGGAAAAAATTTGAAAAAAATCACACAGACACACATCAAAATCATCATCACATCAAAGATATATTAAAAAAAAAATATTTTTGAAAAATTTTTCACATACAAATTTTTTGATAAAAAAAATTAGTTTTTGAAAATATGCCATCTCAAAAAAAAAAAGAAAAAAATCACAATGGTAGCTCTGAGTATTGCGCAATATTTAAGTATAGTATTATGGGGTGCACTCTACAATAATTTGAGTTATGAATTTTTTTTAGACCGAAGTTGAGTAAAATGAGTGCATTACAAATTTAAATTTTTTTTTAAATTATTTTTAGAATTTTTTGAGTATGCAGTCTTGTAGCCCATTAAGTTTTAGTATAATAAATAAAGTGCAAGTTTTAAGATACTGCAAAATTGCGTTGATTTTTAATATTTTTTATGCTGACGGCCTTTTACACTTTTTCCTTATGGAAGAAAACGCGCAAAACCGTTTTAAACCAAAATTAAAAAAAAATTTGAGCTCAACTTTGGTGTAAAAAAAATTCTTAACTCAAATTATTGTAGAGTGCACCCCATAATACTATAATTAAATATTGCGCAATACTCAGAGCCACCATTGTGATTTTTTTCATTTTTTTTTTGAGATGGCATATTTTCAAAAACTAATTTTTTTTTATCAAAAAATTTGTATGTGAAGAATTTTTAAAAAATATTTTTTTATTAAATTTTTCTTTTCATAGAGAATTTTGATGTGTGTCTGTGTGATTTTTTGTGCAAACTTTTTTGTTTGCTTGTAATGTCTAATGTACATATTAATTCTGCTACTGAAGAAGAAAGAATATGGTGCTCCATTGTTGTGTTTATAGGAAAATTCTTTGATTGGCCTTAAGAAATACCTTCAGTTAACCTCACTGACTTAGGGATGGTGTCATTCAACTATGTACATATGTACATATATCCTTTGTTGCTATAAATGCTCATGGGCTTTATACATACTTATGTACTTGTTATATTAAAAATATGCATATATGGGTATGTATATAACAGCTCCTTTGTTATCTCAGTGTCGCCCATGTTACGACTTATGTACATACTTAAAATGCGCATACAGTGGCGCCCAACTAATAAGTACACATGTATTTTTTACAATATTTATAATAGTGATTTTTATTCAGAATTTTTTAGAATTTTTTAGAATTTTTTTTATTATAAATTTTTTCCTATTATATTTTATTGCAGTTTTAAAATTTTGAAAAATCCCGTTATTTTTTAAATTTTTGTTGACGCTGTTGTGCATTTTCTTCCATATAAACAAAAAACTGCATATCCAAAAAGTTTCTAAAAATTCTGAATAAAAAGCTGAAAATGCTGATTAACTTTTTTGAAATTTGTTAAATATGTTAAATTTTCATGAATTGTGCACAAAGTTTTAAATTTTGATGTATATGGCTATATTTTTATAAAGTTTTTACGAAAAAAATTTATCACGTAAAAAATATTGTAAAAAATAAATGTTTGTTATTTACGTGAGCGCTACTGTAAGCGTGCACTTGCCGTTGTGCGACTTGTGCCAGGCAAGAGGAAATGCCAGTCAGTCAAAGATGTAAAAAATAAAAAAATTACAGATAGCTGAAGGATGTGCTAGTGTCATCAGGCGAGTGAGTACAAGTATTCGCCCGAGTATGACTGCAGGGCGCTTTTGTGGCAATAAAGGGGCAAAATGCAAAGTTTGCGCATTTTGCAGCTTCTCACGATGTCAAAGGCTAAACGCGCTTTTTAACTTCATTTACATGCATATGTGGATATGTAGTAGGCATTTACTTGACTAGTCTTATTATAAAATGCATTTTACAATGTCTTGCTGAGAATCGATTATTTGAAGGAAAATTTCTTTAGTGCAAGCATATGCAAATTTTCAGAGTACACATATACAAATAAATATATAGTATATTCTTATTTTTCCCTGTGTTTTCAAACGCAAATTTGCGCCCTCTATCATTTACTTTTATATATACTTGTTTATATACATATGTATGTACTTATGTTGCTACTATCTTAAAAGCCTCCCTTCAAAGAAATTACCCACACATATAGAGCCTGAATATAAGCCTCCATTCTCCACTTTTCAAGCGATATACCATTTCGCGTACATATTTTGGTATGCATCTACATACAGTAACTCAAACAAATGACCACGTGTTGATTTTTTTTTACATATTCGTATTGTTTTTCGAGCTAAACTTTTTTTTGTTATTTTTCTATAAAAATACCTTCCAAGCTTTATCCAAAACCATATAACTGTTTAAAACTTTATATAAAAAAATATTATGAAAATTCACAAAAATTTAATCAAAATTTCTACTTTTTTATCTGAATTTTTAGAACATTTTAGAGTATGCAGATTTATAGCTCATACAATTTATAAAAGTAATGTAAAGATAAAAGTCCCATCGATTTTTGAGAATTTTTTTTGGGTGACGGATTTTTGCACTTTTTTCCATATAAGACCTTTGGCAACAAAATATCAAAAAATCAACTCCAGTTTTTGTAAATTTCACTTGTTATATAAAAAAAAAAAAAAACCCAAAAGGAGTCTTCAAAAAAAAAAAAAAAAAAAATCTCAAAAATCAACGCGTTTTTTAGCTGGTTGAAACTGATTAAAAAGTTGAAATTTTCATTAATATTTTTTGAATTTTCCTAAATTTCTTAAGTCTTGAAGCTGTGATTTCTTTTTATAGAAAAATAACAAAACAAATTAAACTCGAGAAACATTACGAATGTTAAAAAAAAAATCAACTCTTGGTCATTTGTTTGAGTCAATGTATATACAAAATAGAGCATTGTATGCAATTTTTATTTGATTACACTCTGCCGCCACAGCGGTCACGCACGCACTTGCCATTTTTATTGCTAATATTTACATATTCATTTACTTATTTATATGCACACATCTAGTGTAAATGCTCAATATGTTCGGACCCCCGGCGCTCGTTAGCTCCCCTCTATATTTTCTTAATTTATTTTCATTTGTTATTTTAAGTGGTTCCGCTGACAAGGCTTTGGTAGTCTGGCTGGCTAGCCGGCGAAATTTTATGACGTTGATGCGTACGTAGGACGATTTGTGAAGTTGGACGATTGTAAGTGGTTATGAAAGTGGTTGAACAGCTTTCTGACAAGAGTCGCAAATATACGTAAGCACTTGACTTGGCATTGTATTTTAATATACATATAGGAGGTGTCGCAAGCGCTTTATGTATTGCATTTTTAGCATCAAGACGGTGTCAGGTCATTACTAAGTTTGCTTTTAAAATTTACAGTGAGTGTCAGTGAAAGGCCTTCAATGAATTACGTCGGTGGGCATTTAAAAAAAAGGAACAATCATATTTACTTTCGTAATTGTCCTCCTCAAAATTTTTCTTAATTTCATAATAAAATCAGCTGTCAATAACTAGATATTTGCTATTAATTTTTCTATTTACATACATTTTGTATTTTTGTGTATATATGCAGTTTTTTGAAATTCGCTAAATATTTTCACGTGCAAATATCCGGCAGATGTTAATTATTAAATATATCGCAAATGTTATTGACAGCCGTTAAAATTACGCTCCGCTTGTTGTTAGTTAGTTGCTCATAAACTTTAGCACATTTGCACATGCCACATACATACATACATATACATATTACAGTGCGACAAAAACCAAAACATTTCAAAACGAAACGAAAAAATCAATATATTCACAAAACCAAGGACCAAATATAGTTGAACCGCGTTTTTAGTTGATCTTTCTGATTACAGAATTTGTTTTGAAAGGACTTTAAAATTTCGAAGTTATGCTTAACTCCTCAGTCATACGCCTTAGCTTGGACGATGTGAAGCAGCTGCATAATTTATTTATGAATAAAAATTTGTGAAGTGGGCCAACACTTTTTCGAAGGTCGAGCTTTTTTGTACAATTATCTGTTTATGCTTCACAACGATAACAGAAAAATACAAGATTCCCAATTTTTCGAAATTCGAAATATTTTGGAATATTTTGGAAGTTGGAAATTGTTTAGATTTTATTTGTTTTCTCGCGATTGGTAATACCGTTTCTGCATATTTTTAAACAGTTAAGAATGATTTCCCATTTTTATTTTTTATTTGGTCATACAATTTTTTTATAAAAGTTATTAAGTTTTTTTTCATAAAAGTTATTTAATTTTTTTTATAGAAGTTATTACATTTTTTTTTTATAGAAGTTATTAATTTTTTTTATAAAAGTTAATACATTTTTTTTATAAAAGTTATTAATTTTTTTTTTATGAAAGTTATAATTTTTTTTTTAAAATATTACTGACATCTCAATGGCTTTAAATTTGCGTTTTGGGTTAGTATTGTTTAACGTTCTATTAAAAATTACTTGCAGATACTCATTGCATCGTTGAAGAAATGGTGACCCACTTCACAAATTTTTACTCTATATTATAATTAGAATGCTCACTGCACAGATTATTTTAAAATTGTCAGATTTAAAATCGGTGGCCCACGCATTGCATTCATCCTGTTCAGAAAGTACAATCATTTTACTGAAAAGTTAAATCAAATATCTTAATATGGGTATCAAACGGGAGAATTTTAATAGTTTTGATTCGAAAATGTTTTTGATGAGGGTTGCCACCTCAGTTAGAAATTCCAAATAAATTTTTATTAAAAAGTCGAATTAAATATTTTTTTAAGCTTGTCAAACGCAAGGAGCTTAAGAAAGCTTTATTTTGCAAATATTTTTGAAAAGGGTTGCCACCTGTCTAGAAATTTGGACTCAATATAATTGACAAGTCAAATTAAATATTTTATTATGAGTTTAATGAGAGAGTTGTAGGCATCTAGGCGGAATAATCCAAATCCATAATAATAATTCAAAAAAGAATAATCCGAATAGAAATTAGTCTGCATTTTTTTTGGATTTCCTAGAAAGAGGGCCGTTGGTTAGATATGTATACAGACTTGTAAGATATCAAGCGAACTCTAGCCTGAGTATAACAAGGCGAAGTTTTCAGAATAATAGCAAAGTCAGGACATTCTCCTCTGCGTAAACTTCGAGAAGTACATCAAAATGGAAGCACTGCAACCAAATAAGCAACCACGCTCTGTATACCACCTTCCATCCTTCGGTTTGAGCATTTACTCAATGTTGTATTTGCCAGGCTGCTATTTAGTAGTGTTGCAACTTGCATTTCTTAAAATATGCATTTTGCATAGGCAAAAAGTTAGTGAAGCAACCCAGTTTTCGAAGTAGTAAATTTTTGTATTTATCGCGGAATAGCTCCCTCTTATAAAATATGCATGCTTCCGCCCAAATATTGAAGTATGAAGCAAACTTTTTGCAGTATTTACGTACATTACTTAATACGTATCAACATACTTACACATTTACAAGTTTGGAAGCAAGAAATTTTCCTTTGGCATAACTCCAAATTTTAAGCCCCATTTAAAAATTGTGGTATACAAATATGCAACACAACAAAACAAACGCCGTTAACAATATACATAAAAGAAAGTCGCAAAAACAAAAGTAATAGCAATATAAATTACATAAATATATACATAATACATACATATATAAGTATATGCTTACATATGCATGTATGTTGTAACGTATAGCATACACAAAAATAAAAAAAAATGCTTTTGTGGTGCATCGTTTCTTTATTTTTTCGATAAAATTTAGCCTTGGACTTGAGTTTTAAGGTTGTTGTTTTAGTTGTTGTGTTGCCAGTTAACGTTTTGTGTGCATGGCAGTTGTTGCTTCTCGCTAATTCAACACTTGTTGTTATTGTAGTTGTAGTCCCTAGCCAGTTGCAAAGAGAGTATTTTCGCCAGCGCTGCGTCGCTAAATATATTGCAAGCGATGTAGTACCATGTTTGTATGTACCAGTGATGCCAACCGGGCGAGAATTTCCCGATTTTGGTGGATGTTGAATTTTCCGAGGGAATCGGGGAATGGCTTTACATTTGGGGGAACACACCTATTGAGGATAGAATTGCGTTTATAAATTACAAATTTTGATAACAATCTCCCATTTTGTTATTAGGGGTTTGAAACATTACGTAATTGCCTCATGAAACCGTGTGCATATTAAAGAAATTGCAACCGTGCACTTTTTTCACGTTTTCGTTTGACCACTCTCTTTTCTCGCTTCTTTTTCGACACCGAGCCATCGTATTGCCTTTTTATATTATACATAAACATGAAATGTTAAAAAGACTGTTTTTATTACATATATCACAATTAATGCTGATTGTTGCTGCTTTTTTTAAATAAAAAATGAGCATGAAGTGCCTTAAATATGTATCAAAATTCGTTTTTGAGGAATTTCATTGAAAAAAAGGGGAATTTTTTCAGGAGTTTCGGGGAATTAGCCCCAAGAGAGTTGGCATCCCTGGTATATACAATTGCAGTCAAATTAATACGAGTATGTAGTAGTGTACCCTGAGGAAAAAAATGTATTTGGGTAAGCAACAAATTCAAAGAACGGTTTATTGTGGGTCCAATTATTAGTTATTATGCAGAATCTAATTCAAACAAATTTCAAAATAAATTTGGAATTTTGGAGTAATTACGAATTTTGGTCAATTACGAGTTTCGATGTAATTACGAATTTTGGTGTACTTAGAGTATTTTTAGTAATTATAAATTCCGGAGTAATTACAAATCTCAGACTAATTACAAATTTTCAGAGTAATAAATGTTCGAAGTAATTACAAATTTCGTAGTGATTAAAAATTTCGGAATAATTTAAATTTTCGAAGAACATTGTTACAATTTCCGGAGTAATAATACCTTTCGGAGTAATTAGACATAATTTTCGGAGTAATTACAAATTTTCGGGTAATTATACTTTTCGGAGTAATTAGAATTTCTGGAGTAATTACAATTACTGGAGTAATTATAATTTCTGGAGTAATTACAATTTCTGGAGTAATTACAATTTCTGGAGTAATTACAATTTCTGGAGTAATTACAATTTCTGGAGTAATTACAATTTCTGGAGTAATTACAATTTCTTGAGTAATTACAATTTCTGGAGTAATTACAATTTCTGGAGTAATCACAATTTCTGGAACAGTTCCTATTTTCGGAGTAATTAAAATTATCTAACCAATCACCATTTTCGGGGTAATTCAATTTTTCGGAGCAATTAAAATTTTTAAGTAATTACAATTTTCGGAGAAACTGGAAGAATATTTCGCTCAATCTAATTTGCTTTCATTGAACGGATGGTACTGCAGACAACTTGTGAGACGGTGGAGGGCTAGACAGTTTACCTTTCAGAAACACCTGACTGTGATCGGCATACATAACCCCAGTTGCATTTCCTGCCTTGCAGAGGATGAGACGGCTTAACACCGAAGTAAAATTCGAATTTGGAGAAAGATGGTTCGCTTGAGAAACATTTTAACAGTTACAAAGTGAAAATAAACTGGGAGATTTACGACTGTCGCTATTAAAATACTCTTGCACCATTTTTTATGCTTAGTGAACCAAGCATGAAACTAGTGTTGACTGAATAATAAAAGGTACGCGCCTGCAGCCTTTCGACTATGGCGGTAACTTGCGACTCCCTTGGTTGTATACTTAATTCTGGTAGCTTTAACATATTTTAGCAAGTGGCAGCTTAACTTTCTGTGGGCTTAATGAAATGTGATTTGCCCTTCGGAGGCACCATAGATGTGTGTAAAAATATCTCAACCAAAAAATATTTTTTTACACATCTACTTACCTACATAGTATCTCAACCAAAAAATATTTTTTTACACATCTACTTACCTACATAGTATAAATGTAGGAACAAGTACCCTGCAGGGAAGGCTACTAGTTTTGAACTAAAATGCTACCAGTTTGCGTGTCAGCCCAACTAGTTCACGTTCTATCCTTTATCAATGTTAACGACTCGTATTTTTAACATTGCGATGTCCTACGAGATGTCAATTGTCAGGCTATGCATCAGCATCTACTAGTAGCATCATAAAAGTTGATGAGATAGTGTGCCATTTCATCAACCCTAAAAAGCATAAGTATGCCATTTTGCTCGCGGCGCTCCAACAGTCGCAATGGCCGACAGAGCAAAGCACTGGCGTGGTATTCCCGAGGTCAGAGGTTCAAGTCCTGTCACAGGGAATATTTATTTTATATATATTTTTTTAATTTTATAGATAGATATTTTTTTAATTTAAAGTTAAAAATTCCAATAAAATAACTAAATAAAAAAAATTCCCGCGCCTGGACTTGACCTTTTTTTATGGCACATGTATTATTGCTTTACACATGTATGTGTTTTCTGCAATGAAATTAGATTTTCAAATTAGTAATTTATAATTAAATTGGAAATAATTATATTGATTTACGTCAATTCAATTTGAAAAATCTTAACCACCCACCTCTAAGCGGACTCGAAACCTGTGATCTCAGAACCAGAACCGGTAGTCTTCACGCGACGCCACAGCCGACATTTTTTAGCAAATAAATTAATTACGTTTTATTTTTGGCTTTGGCAATTCAAAGGCAGATGTCGCTGAATGCTTAAGTTCATCGAACTTGTCGAACTGGTAGGCCATCGTTTTAGCACATACTAGGTAATGAACTGGTATTTTTGCTGACTGGTTTGGCTTTTCACTGCAGTGTAAAGTCGAGTATCATATTCATTTGTCTAAATTTGTATAAGTTGGCGCCGGTTGTTCTCCATACAGTAAACGCTTCAAAAGCGACAGTTAAATAGCTTGTAAATATGTTGGAAAACGTTTTTATTGCCAAAATGTAATAACTACGTACTTATGTCCTCATACTTACATATGTATGTCACAAAATTAGTTCTATAAATCAAATACGCATACCAACTGCTCTCTTACTTTTTTATGCTATATTTTAAGAATTTAGAAGAAGAAGGAATTTAGTACATATTAATAGATTCCAAATATTAGTCCTTGCGATTTCCATAGACGAACTGCCGGCCGAATTCCAGTAGGGCTTCTTTAGTTTCTCCCAAATTACTTAAAGAGTATTCGTGCTCTTTTTTTCTCTAAATGAAATAGGAGTGACCACTCACTGTTCATTGCGCGTTCTCTAGTCCAGAGGATCACTCTATCCATTCAGCCCTGATGTGCAAGTGAATGTAAAAATGCCTGTCGATTTTTCGTTCTTGTCTTGTTTCTGCAGCTTCGTAAAGAGTATTTTCGAAATATACTGAACTTCATTTCATCCCCAAATGTTTTTTTTTTTACTTTTGCTTTCAGCACCTTCCAAGCGTTTTGTTCGAATGAGTTCATCCTTGTATTACAATCACCAATGATAAGTAGATCAATTGTGAACGTTCTACCTTTCAAAGAGTTCTTTTAAAAACTAATTCCTGCTATTTCATCAACGCTTATTTTCAAATTAGAGGTAATTGATCTTAACCTGCTACAATCATAACTCATTAAAAATCATAACCTTGCATGTACGTTACTGTTTTCCTTTAGTAAGTACTGTGTAAATATAATTTATAGTACCATTTGCCAGGGGTATTCTAATGTTTGAACGATTGTTTTACTAAATATAACCCGACTATTCTGATTGGTTGGTAGTTGGTGGGCAAATCAATTGCCTATAAAATTGAAAATTTTCCTTGCACACCAAGGGTTTTTTTTATAAATGTTTCATAACACGCACATAAAAAACGCCTGCGTGTTCAAAACCAGCTGGTAAAAGTGTAGTTTGTCAGTCTATTGTTTCGGTAGCTAGTCAGTACAGCAAAGGTCAAGCGTGCAAAATAAACCGTTGTAACGTGAAATTTTTTTTTATGTATTTGCATACAAAAATAAAGGTGGTAGTTTAAGTTTGCGATGTGAAGTCAAAATTGCGAGACACTACATAGCTGTTGGTAGTTGAGGTGAATGAACGAATGGAAAATATGTACTTATAACCCTCTTCCAATTGGTCTAAAAGGTAGTTCGCTGAGTGAAAGAATAAATAAACTAAAACATAGGGTAAGAATTAAGTAGACTAGCATACAAAAGTACATACATTGGCTTACTTATTTAAAAATAAATTATAATTTAATATTACGTGTGGCCGTACTATTATTTAAGTAATAAAAAATGCTGGCAGAAATAATTTCTATGGACCAAAGCGTTTCCATTTTTTACGAGCTTGTATCTCTCAATCTACTGAGAGTGCCAGAAGGGCTTAATAAAACGTGCCCCAAGATTGTCTTGACCCACACATAACTGTCTAATCTCTTAACTGCGTAGGTTTTTTAATGGTGATTCGCTCATTGCCCACGGCGCGAAGAAATCACTTGCTTGCGTTTCAGAAACACAACCGTTAATAGGACATAACAGTACCATAACTTTAAACTTATCGCAATCAGATATGAACTTTATCTAAAAGTCTAATGGAGATTGGACATCATCATATAGGGAAATGCTGGATATCCTCGTTTCTTCGAAAGGCTCATAAATGCATACATACAAAGGGTGGTCCTTAAAAAATTAAATTAACGATTTCTTAAGTCTCACCCCCTCAATCGGTAACACCACGGTCATAGATATCACATATAAATTTTGGTCTCGATTGCAGTCGGTTAAGACGGTTTCATAGGGTAATTTGAGCTTTGACCCCTGTGCGACACGCCTTTACCAACTCCAATGGGGGCCAAAGTTTATATGTGATTTCTTCGGTTGAGGCTTAGAAGATCTGATGCTAAAATTGACATCCTACATTAAAGGACCACCCTAATATACATACAACAAAGTAAATCCGTGGAAATTGCGCTTCATAAAATTATATCAAAAAACAAAAGACGATTGTCCACTAAATAAAGTTGGTTGTTTTTCTACGCAAAATCCAAATGTAATATCATGTTATAAATCATATTATTTATATGCACACATGTGTAAGTAGTACATCAGAAAAACCCTATATGCACTCATGTTTTATTATAGATTATTGCAATGAACTAATAAACTGCAAATATTTTATTGACGTAAAGTAGGCGGAATGCAATTTTAGTTTTATCATTTGCTTCGATAACCTAATCAGAAACGCGATGTTAAATATCATGCAGTTTTTAATTACCCCTTCGTGGCTCTCACTTCCAGGAAATTTATAACTACATAATAAATGTATTAAATATCATTTTCATAGAATATCGGACGTTATCAAAGTGATACTGTTTACGGCAATACTGATTAACGTTACATGGTTCTAAAACCATTCAGTAGATATGTAATATATGTATGTATTCTACGTATAGACAGAAATCTAATAACGTAGGCTATATAGCTACGGTGACCATCCTTCCTCTGTAAAAATCTCGAGCAAATCATCCTAAAAGTTTGTGATGTTACTATAAGGATACTGTTTCAGGACTAATACATCTAGGATCATTGAAGAAGGTTTCAAGATCTGTATGCTGTTGTGGAAAAAATGTGCAAAATTATTTTTTGTCCCGTTTTCGGCTTTCATAAATATGGTCACCGCAGTTATAGCTATACCTTAATTATTCAAAAATGCGATAATCACAGGCACCCATTGTTTGTGGACTGGTAATTAAAAAGTTTAAAAATCGCGTGCAGCAAAAGGAAAAAAACTGGGCTAATAACTCAACGAATGTGTTTATGAGCGAACGTTGGCCTCTGAATACCATATTCATTGGGGTTTTTTTTTGTAAATAAGTATTTTATAATGTTGAAAGAGATAGAGATACCAAATACCAATATGAAAATATTGGTCTTAAATTAAATTTTAACACTTTAAACACATGTGTATATCACTTTTGAGTACATAGATTAAATCGATGAATCGAAGGATTTATTAATCACTCAGTGAAACGGCGACGTTCTATGAAGGGGTGGTGCAAAGAGAATGAACGAAAAAGTAATTGTTTGCTTTATTGATTTCAAATTCGTTTTCATACCTGAGGAAACTGATCGCATCCTTTTGTACACACATCTTTTCAAGGAGTGAGTGGAAGTTTGGCTCGAAGTTGAAGATTATTTACGCAGTAACCAAACGGAACTCAGGGATTTAGGACCGCTGTGGTGTGATTAAAACGGTGTGCAAATGCCTCTAACCTCTCCATCGGTCCGCTCAGCATATTTCCAACTTATTAGATTTATGTACCAGGTCGATGAGTTTGCTATGCAGAGCAGCCTTGAGGCCAGAGAGGATATAGGAGTTTCTAGGAAGATAGACTCGGCTAAGCGAATGAAGAATGGTGGTGGATCGTAGGCGTTCAAAAGTGTTTCATAAGCCGATCAATGATCCACTCTTCGTTCTGACAGCAGTGCTGGCAAGTCACAGCAACTCTCATGAGGTACAACTTAAAATTGCCTCCGAACCCTTCTCAGCTGCACTGTTTCGCTATACTGCCGTTTAAAGACCGAGGATGCTGATAGCGATATGAAATGATTTCGATAGATATCGATAAGTATGTCAAAAAATATCGATACAAGGTTGATTAAAAAATCGTTAAATATCGATAAAATTTTACTAAATATCGATAACTGCACGAACATTCAAAATTCGAAAAAAAAATTTTCAATAACATTGCAGTATCAGGACCAGAGAACAGCGAAAACCATACCAACTAACGACCGGATATTCGAGTTTTATCCGTACACACGAATATCGTGATCTCCTATTGGGAATAATAAGAAAAAATGCGTATATCGAAATTCAAATTAAATGGTCGTAATAAAATTGAGTTACGTCCATTTAAGTTCAAATTCCGAGAAACGCCTTTTTAAATTATTATTCATAATTTAGTTTTCTGTCTTAGGGCCCGAAGACATACCAACTTCGTAAGTTTTGTCAAATAAATTATACGAATTTCCAGGCCACCGCGAAAAACGTAACGAAATCGAGAAGTACAGATGTATATTGCTAAAAATATCGATAAAGGTATCGATAAAAAATGTCGATAAACGTATCGATAAAAATATAACTGCCATTAGCAGTATATAAATATTTTTTTTTTGTTCTTCTGCTTTATGTAGTAATTTTTACCATTTTATTTTTATATAATTTTTATTTTTCTTAACAGCCACCCCACTGCATTCATATCTTTACTAGAGATGGCATTTGATACTATGTTAATTTTAATTTACAAAATGCCTTATTGTTTTCTTATATCTGTACTAATGTCGTTACGTACTTGGAAATATTTGTTTGAGTTACATTTATTAACAATTGTACCTTATGTATGCAAATATAAGCAAAAATGTTCAATAAATGAAATGAAATAACCTCACTCGAGAAGGCTTTCTGTATTAAAAAGTTTTGAGACCATTTTTAATTTCATTTCGTTATTTGTGAATTTTTAAAAAAATCTCACGTTTAATTTTGTGTGTGCCTCTGTGATTGCTAGCTTATGTTATCAATACATTTAAGTTTTCACGTTGTGTCCAACAAAGTTTATTCAACAGTCAACTGTGACGTACTAAAGTGTAAGATTTTGTCACCAGATAGGAATAGGAATTTATTATATACTTTAAATCAACTCTTCTCCGCTACTTATATACTTTCATACATACATACATATGTAAATACGCTATGACGTTAATACACATCAACTCGTATGTGTGTATATTCTCTTTTACACTAATCCTTGACGACACCATTTTACTGCCCACATTTGCCACACTTGCTGGATTTCCCACGCAATGTTTCTTGTAAATATCTTATATGTACGTACGTCTGTATGTATTTGCAACTGTTTTACATATAGTAAATTCTTTCGAATTTTATAAAGGTGTTGTCTGTTAAGTGTGATTATTGCAAACACAGACTCACATAATGATTCAATATACCTGATTTGTGCAGCTGACTAAATCTTGTCTCTTCCAAATATATATATATACATTCATATGTATGTATGTATTAATACTTATACATACTTACCTGCATATATGCGTTAGTATGTTGATTTTGCTTTGCTATTTATACAGCTCTTTAAGTTAATTAGAGATGACTAAACTGATATGCTGTATGTGCATAGATTAAACGCCTCACTGACATTTGCTCACGCGGTACAATTTCTTATGCGCGTGAAAAATGTTCTCTCCAACCGGGCGCTTTGTAGTAGATATACAAAGTTTTTAGAGGCTAGTAATTTTATTATTTAAGTATTTAAAATGTCATAAATATTCAAATGTCTCAAACGTATGTATGCAAAATATCATTTTACACAACTTTTAATTGCTCTGCATTCTTACTACATATGTAAGTATATAAATGCAGGCTTATTGTGCCAACAGTTCCTCTGTTGAAGTCAAAATAAATGATAAACCAGAATTGACCTCTATTTTCTTACTATTCAATCATTCTGCTTTGTATTATACGCCCACAAACACTTGCAATCGAAAGCATCAAAGGCGTAGTGTGGAGGGATTGAAAAATGTTCGCCGTGTTTGCAATAAGTTTTGTTTGTGAAATTGTGGATAGTTTTTTTTCAATTCACATAAGAATATTAAATACGTTACGTAATTTTTTTCTTTAACCCACATAATCAAATTTATTGATATTTTATCATGCAAACTTGTAGAAAACTTTTTACTCTTCATTTGATAAAGAAGACTACATACATATAAATCAAGTTCAAAAGGTACCATCAACATTTTTCAAAATATATACTTAACAAAAATCATGTGTCATACAGTGACCCAAATACAAACTGGGACGCGACATTTCAGTAAGTTTTGGTTATTTTTCTTTATGGTCTAGTTATGGCAACTTAACGTAACTTACAAGCTCTCACATAAAAATTCTCTTAAATGGATGTTGCTTATAGTTGAACAGCCGAAGGTTAACGTAACTTAATGCCACGTCGAAATCTGTTTCATTTTGATTTTCGAAGTTCTAAGTTCCGTTAAGTTAAGTTAGGTTGCCATAATCAGGCTTTTAGTTTATTCAATCTTTATGTGTTTTTTTTTTTTTTTTGTGAAAGTATAACTCATTACTTAACAAACACCATATACATCTAAATTTCAGACTGTGCAAAATTATGAATTTTCTGCAAAATTTTAACTTTCTAATCTGCATCTTTTGGTATGCAGTTTTGTAACCCATTAAATTTTAGTAAAAATTTTAGGACTTATCGTTGCTTTTTGGCCATTTTTTTTGTTGGCGGTGTTCCACATTTTTACCAAACAAAAAGTGTCCATAATTTAGTCCGGTTAAATGAGTCATAAAAGAAGTGGTCAAATAACAAAAATTCCGACAGAGCTAAATTTTGGTGGAGACCACGTGTAAAATGGGACTTTCTGACGAGACGATTTGAAAGTTTTGTGGGCTGGCGAAGAAAACTTCAAAACACACACCGAAGGTGTCGGGCTACTTCATCGCTACTGGTCGATAGCCGTCAGTCTGTCTTTATCTTGAAAGCCGTGCGAAAGGCTATGTTAACCCGATGTATTATCTTAGATTTGTACTACTAATTCATCGCTGTCAGACAAGCTAGCTTAATAGGTTAAACGAAGCTATGTCGCTAAATAGGATATTCTTCATTTTTTATAGTAGATGGCCGCAAACTGAAACGTAGGGTCAGAGTAGGAGCTCTCTCATCTATACCGAGCCTGGAGACTTCATTTCGGCTCGTTCCCACGACAGTCGGGCCTACGTAACCGGAACGACCCAGATTTATATCTGGCCAAGGACTGTCACTCCAGCAACACTCCCCAAAAAGTCTTTGGGGAATTTGTATGCTGCTACAACAACAACAACTTCATTTCGGCTACCTGACCTCAGGAGTGTATATATATATCAACGTTTAAAAGTAATAGTTAGTGAATGGAAGCAATTCAACAGTAGTTTTCTACGTTTCTCTGTAGAAATTTATTGTCCACTTTTCAAAGAAATAGGAATTTATCCACTTTTTATGCGCAATTTTCAAAAAAGCAAACATTTATGCACAACTCTCAGAAAACCAAAATTGTATGTCCAACTTTTACTTTCAAGATTTCATACATCAAGCGGTTATTTTATGTTACCGCATAACTTTGAACCGATTTCTTTAATAGGTGGTACATCAGAGGTGGTCCCATACTAATTCGGTATAGATCCGATCATTGGGTCATGTAGAAATTAACGGTACTTTTTAGAAGTCGGTTTTGTTTTTGCTTAAAAATTACTTGTTTTTTAAACGTTTGTTCCATCACGCGGGCGAACTTTTGTCGGTTCCCAGCCATTTCTTGTATAAATATCTCTATGTATGTATGTATCTGTTTATGTGTCTGATAGTCTGAACCATTTCATATAAGTATGTATATATTTACACTAGGCGACAAATGAAAGTGTAATTAATTCTTTATGAAAATATAGTTCATTCTATATTGTAAACCTTATATATCAAAGTTTCACATTTTATGTAAAGTTCACAAAAATTCAAAAATTTTCATAACAATTTTCCACCTTTTTTTTAGAACTTCTAAAAAGCGAGTAGGCAGTTTTAATCTAAAGAAGTGCGAGTTTCAAACCGTCCCGTAGATCTTTTGAGATTTTTTTTTTTGAAGACTGGTTTTGCGTTTTTTTTTTAATAACAGATAAATTTACAAAAACGCGTTAATTTTTTCAAATTAAGTATTTTGCGAACAGTCTTAAGCATTTTATTTCGTAAGAAATTCATGCTTATATGAGAAAAAGTGGAAAGATCCGTCACCAAAAAAAATCTCAGAAATAAAAAATTTCTAGAAATTTGGAGAAAATCTTGATTATTATTTTTTTTAATTTTTGTGAACTTTATATAAAGTGTGGAACTTTGACTTATATTATATAATGAATATATATAGATATATATGTATATTAAATTTTCATAAATAATTAATGCAAAAAAAATTTTCCATGAAAATGTTTGTGAATATTATATTAAAACAAGGTGTACACTTTCATTTGTCGCCTAGTGTATATGTAGGTATTAGTAGTTACTGCCGCGGCAGCTGTGATAATTGTTAGAGCATTTGTTGCTGTTGTTGTTGATACTGTAGCTGTATTAGCTCGCTCTTTGTTTTGTCGCTAGCGTTCACGACGCGATTTAATCTTTTCCATTTGACTTTGACACTGAATTTAAATTGTTATGAGTTTCCTCTGATGAGGCTTCCGTTTAGTGTGCACTTAGTATTTCTATTCTAGGCGATATTGTTTTTGGTTTTTGGTTTTCTTTTTTCTTGGAATCGTTGCGCTATTCTGTCAGCTAGGGATTGTAGGGAAAGTGTTTGCACATTTTTTTTTTAGATTCATATACATACATAAATATTTATTTGCCGGCTGCCAGTTTTGTTTCTATAAATATTTATCTTTACTTATGGAGGTGGATACTCATACATATATATTTAAATGTGTATATACATACACACATATTTATATGCCTATGACGCAGCAGTCGCGTCTGATTGATGTTTGCACCCTAACATTGAAGGTTAATGTCAGTCGATCAAATATCACACCTACTTTTTTTTTATCGGCCATCAAAAAACTGGCTCACCCATTTGTTTTAGTAAAAATAAAAAGCTACTTATGGGGTGGCATATTGACTGAACTTAAGTACCCTTGAAACTACCTTGGAAACCACATCCATCGACTCAGATTAAAGTTCCGTCTAGTAGTTTCACTTTTAATGAAAAAAAGTCTTGAATATTCTGTGAGTGTTTGAGTACAATTCCGAGGCCTTACAATGAAAAATTGGTATATTTTTAAAAAGAGTTGCCACCTATCTAGATATATTTTCATATAAAATAAAACAATGCCAAAAGATCAATTATAAAAATTTGCTCCCAAAAATATTTTTGACCATTGTTGCCATTTAAAAAATTTAATTTGAACTTTTATTGGCTAGTATCCATTAAATATAGATTTTTCTTGTTTTTTTTTCAGTGCTTAATGCGTTAACGTTGGAACCTATCGTCGTGGCTGAACTTTATCGCTATGTTTAGCAATTGGTGTACCGCTATTCAACTCGTATAACTGCATGAAATATTCAATGCCACCAACTGCACTCAGCTTGAGGTCCAAC